>NC_056728.1:1753636872-1753699372 GCF_019279795.1 Protopterus annectens | reverse complement strand
TGATTGTCACTGTTGAAGTGACAGCCTGACCCCATGTGCAAAAATGGGAAAAGGGGTTGAGGATGGATGGATGGGAAATAGGTGCATGTCAGTCCATCTGACTAATCTTTTTCACCACTGAGATGCCCCTATGGAAAAACAAGTGTACAGTCACGCAGTCTTGAGCCATGTCTTTTAGAGAATATCTGGTTATAAAAAAAAGTGCTCCATATCTGATCCTTTCATGAGCCCAAAAAAGACATGAATGGAAGCAGTAAACCAACAAATTCTCCTAGGGATGACAAAAAGGGCTAACAACCTCAAACGAGTCTATAACATCACTGAATACATCCTAAAGCAAATGTAGTGCAAAGAAGTACACTGAAATCTTTATTATTTCTAGCAAGCAGAAATATATACTTAAATAAGGTGGGAGATTGGCATAATGGTTAAGGTGTTTGCCTTACAGACACAAGGTGCAGGGTTTGAGTCTCACATGGGGTAACTGGCTAGGCTTAAAATAGCCCACAAGGGCAGGTAGCCTAGCACTAATCTATGAACCTATGAATCTATGTAAGTAACAAACACCAACATTTAACCAAATGTATATATGGATACAGCCTATGCAGCAACAATGTTCCTATGTTTAAATGTCTCCAGTCATACAAAGTATACACTAACACATCTGTACTATGTTTATAATAAGGTTCATTGCTGCAGAAAATCATAAAATGAATTGAAGAGTATCAACCAGTATAGCCTCATCTCCTAGAAGTGGGTGGATGGCCTACAATATGCTCTATTATAAGAAAGCCAATGCAAGCCCTGTTTTACCTCTAGACTGAACACCTAATCTTCAATGCTTAGAGATTGCATGAATGTAAGTCCAGGTAGCAGATTCGCAGATACTTTGAGTAGAAACATTTTTTGAAAAAGGCTGCAGTTGTTGTGTCTTTCGGCTTTTCCCAGTTAGGGGACGCCACAGCAGAACTCCAGTCCGCTAATGATTGGCAGTAGATTTTTACGTGCCGAGTTGCCGGCCCTGACGCACAACCTTCAACAAAGGTTCGCCCATTCATGCATGTCTCCACACAGAAGATGCTCTAGCTGAGAATCAAACAGGAAAAAGGCTGCAGTACTAGATGTTAATCTGCAGAATGCACTCTCTGACCACACCGGTCAAAGGCTTAGTGCACTTTTTATAACAGAAGATAATGAATGTACATACACTCATTAATGAGAACGTGAACTTGCACTCGTTAATGAGGGCATGTGAACATGCACTCGTTAATGAGGGCATGTGAATATGCACTCACTAGGGGAGGGTATTATGGGTCCCTGCAATGATGTAGATAGCTTGTCACCCCATCTAGGGAGGTGGGGTGAGGCCACTCAAATTTCTCTATAATGCCAGCAAGGCACAAGCAACCCCCATGGCTACATGAATGATGGCTCTCACCTACATGGTTCTGGAGATTTCCTACTGCTCAGAAACAAATGGGCTAGAGTCCAGCTGGTGGAGGATTGATGGTCAGTAGGAACAGTGGTAAACAGATAAAGAAAAAAGTGTTTTCATTTCACTATTATTTTGAAGAAAGGATGGATAGTACACTGTCACTTGCAATTTACCCAATTTACACATGATGCTACTACAGATTTTCATTGAAAATTGTAATCAAAGTATTTATTTATTTGGCAATTGTTTACTGAGGTAGTCTGACTGGGTCTACAGAACCCATTTTCAGGAGAGGCCCAGAGAGAAAAGCTCCACATGCAGACAATACAACACAAATACAGTATAATCCAATATAATACAAATGACATGAGAAATACTACACAAAAATAAGCTGAAAGAAGATAAACTATATTAAAAGATATTACAAGATATACTACACATCTAGACAATTCTATAGTTAAAACATTATAGACAACAATAGTCACTCTCACCATATACATAGCTTATGGGTAGATAGTGCACAAAAGTAGTATGTAGGTAGTACAATGTATGAAACTGACTGTTACAGTGCATGAAAAAACAGAATGTTGGTTTCAGTTAGGAAAATAATAGCTAGAAAGATTGTGAGAGAGTTAAGAATAGAGACATTACAGCCTGAGCACTAACTTAAGGATATGGTATCGAAACAGACAAGGAGTTAGAACAGCCTTAGGATCTTGCAGAATGTGAGGGAGTGAAATATGACAGAAGAGGAGGATGAGGCTAGTGTGGAGGAAGAGGAAGAGCTGAGCATTAGTCAGGCTTTATGCAGGAGCAGAGCCATGTATTTTTGAGATGGATTTTTTTTAAAGAGGCTTTGAAATTGGTTAGGCCAGGCACAGACCTGGTAGATAGAGGTAGTGAATTCCATAGTGTAGAGAAAGAGAATAAATACAGAGTGACCTGTTTTTCTTGCGGGTTTTGAGATAGCCAAGAGATTTTTCTCTTCTAATAGTAGAGATCGATTTGGTGTGTGAGGTGTGACTAGGTTGGCTAGTGCAGGGCAGGCAGTAGGCTTGAAAATAAGGTTGTGCAAGGTGGATAGCTGAGTAAAGGCAAGTTGGTTGGGGAGTTCAAGCCAGTTTAGTTCTAGTAGTGGTTTACAGTGATGCATGTGATATTTAGAGTTTGCGGTGAACTTTCTAACTTTGTTGTAGCACTGTTCCATCTTACTTAGGGTAGAAGTTTGTAAGTTAGTTAGGATAGGGGCACTGTAAAGAAGGGAGAGAAGTAAAAATGTTTTAGCAAGAGTAGTTTTGGTTGTTGTAGTAAAGACATGTTTGTTTCTATATAAGAGTTTCAGTTTTTGATGAGTTTTCTTTATATTTTGCTATATATGGGGGTTGAATGAAAGTTTATTGTCAATGATAACTTCTAGAAATTTGGTTGCCTGAACTACTTCTATGACAGTGTTGTCAGATGTAAGGATATTGAAATGATCAGTGACAGGGGAGGTGTTTTGGGGGTGAAAGAGTACTAGTTTAGTCTTCTTGAGATGAAGAAAGAGTTGGGCATTTCTTATCTAGGATTCGACTGCAGTAAAGGACTGTTGAGTTTTTGAAAGTAGTTCTCATAGTGATTGAGCAGTACAGATTATGGTGGAATCATCAGCACACTGAATGATGGTTCCAGGGTTAGAGACAGTGTGATGTTTGTTTGTGAAAATGTTGAAGAGTGGGGGTCCGAGGATGGAGCCTTGAAGGACTTCAGTAGGGTTGTGGAGAAAGGGTGACAGTTCATTGGACCATTTCACTACTTGTTTACAATCCTTGAGGTAGCTCTGAAACCATTTTACTGTGTTATGTGAGAAATCTAAGGTATACAGTGTGTTCAATAGTAAGGAGTGAGACACTGTGTCAAAGTCCTTGGAGATATCAAGGAATACTGAGGCTGTATAGCCTCCTGCATTTCTGGCCTTATTCACTCGTCTGTAAAGGATAATAGGGCTGTAGCTGTGCTGTGGTTGGGTCGGAAGCCATGTTGGGTTTTGGTTAAAAAATTGTTTTGCAATAGATATTGCATTACCTGCTGATGGACACCTCTTCCTAGAATTTTGGATGTGGGTGAAAAGATGGATATACTATGGAAATTGTATGGTTCAAAATAGTTGCCTCCTTTGTGGATGGAGGTGATGTGAGATTGTTTCTATATGGTAGGTACTTCTAATTTAGATAAAGACCTATTTATAAGGATACTGATTGGGTAGGCAATTGAGTTGGCAGCCAGTTTAAGATAGTGTGGTGGAAGATTGTCAGCTGAGGTGGAGCAGGGTTTTAGTTTTTGTAGCAGTTTCTTAATGGTGTCAGTGGGTATGGGCGGAAATGAGAATGAGATGTGTATGACATTTTGTTGTGTAGAGGGGTTATTGATGACAGGGTAGAAGTAGTTGATGGTCTAGGGTTGTTGTCTGAATAGGTTGAAAGGGGGGTCCAGCATTAGCAGTGTTAGTTACTAGGTCTGATATTGATTTTATGAAGTGCTTGTTAAAGTTTTCAGCTATTTGTGAAGTAGGGGTATCAAGTGATGGCTCTGTTTGTTCCAGGATTAAGTAAAGAAGATATTGAGTGCCAAAATTTTGGGGGTTGATTTTATGCTGGAGTTGAAGCTGAGAATAGTATGACTACGTATCTCTGTTTGTTAGTTTTTCTATCCACAAACTGTTGAAACTGATAAACCACGACAAGGCCCCTCAGTAGTTCACTCGAGTAGAATTTATTCACAATGCACCAAAAACACGAACAAAAGTAAAAGTAACAGTAGTAAGTACTTAGCGCTTTCACCCTGTAAAACCTTTAGGGCATCTTCAGAGTACTGAGTAAATATCCATTCAACCATGGTTAAATACATTTTTCTTAAATTACACAACGCCTGTCATTGGTTAATTTTCTACTTTGTTACACAGTGTTTTGAAATTGACATGATCTTGTTCATTTTTGTCAACTGATGTTATTAATACTCCTATTTATTCGGATGTATAGGGAAATTCGTATTAACAATACTGAAATAATAATGTAGTTAGCATAAATGCTACTTATTTAGAGCTCCATAATGCAAGTATTAAGAATATTTAACAGATGTTACCAAATGCAGGTTAAATAAAAATCCCAGGTATATTAAAATGTTATAATCTATTCAGTTATGATGTCTGGATATTTAGAAGTTTATTTAGAAAAATATTATAGTGCATGGAGTATCAAGATTATGCTCTGAATTTGGGAAAAAGGCTTGTTAAGCACCTTTCTGAATACAGAAGGATTCTTAACAAGCTTTTGTTAATCATCTTTTATGTTGCAGTATAAACAACAGTCAGTGCTAGCCATTGCAGAACAGCAGTTAGAAGACATCTGCTTTAAAAGCTGTTAGACACTTGTCTGTCAGACACTAAAAATGAGTGTGGTAGAGTGAAATCTCTATGAGCTCCTGCAGCTGTTCATTCCTCAGAAGGACACTTTACTTCCGTCCAGTGTCTGTGTGGCAGAATTAATTATTTTAAACTCTTAGACTTTCTTTTTCTGTAAATGGTAGTACATACAGCATATAAAGCTCTATTCACTATGGAGAATTTTAACTGGATTTCTCTGATCATAAGTCTTATTATGTGTTCTGAGCACTGATGTTAATTTACCTCTCACAAGCTTTCTCTTCCCTCCACTCTCATGGTGAATTTCTTCACATTCATAACTCAAACACATAATAAATTAGTAAAGGTCGGAGGCCTGATCACAATCCTCTATATTAAGGATGCTAGAAATGTTATTATTTGAAGAGTGGGAATGTATCTGATAAGAGTCCTCAAAGATGTGTGAATGCTGTAAGACTATCAGACAGATGTTACTAAATACTGGTAGTAGATAAAGTCCAGGTCTACCAAAAAGGGTCAGTAAAAGAGAAGGAAAACTGTCATATCTTTTCTTCTCTGTTTTCAATTGATACCAGCTGCTGGTGCAAACAAGTAACACTTTTTAATGGCAGTTCATTAATGTCTAACTGTGAGGGAACAAAGGCCTGCTTTTTTTTGGGGGGGGGGGGGCAAGGTTTATTATCCTTTGGCAAGTTAATATTTTGATAAAGGAAAGTAGTTTGTAAGGCTGGACATTAAGCCTCCCCCAACATCTTGTGAGTTTTCTTTTTTTTTTTTTTTTATCTCTTAACACTTTAATATGCCAGAGAACTATAATGGCTGGAATTCAGAAAGGATTACTTTGAGCACCAAGTATTACCACCAGCATTTCCCCCTTGTAATAACCCTTTTAAATTTAGAGACTGCCCCTACCACTGTGATTTCCTGCTATTGGGAGCATCAGTTCAGAGTGAGGGCCTGCCAACCATAGTGGATGCTAATGAGATAATCCCAGGATGTAGTTAATACTAATGTTAAAATGATAATTATACGACCCCCCCCCCCTTTAATATTCCAAAACGTGCACGCTGATTGGTCAGCGTGCACATTGTAAATCAGTTATAGTAATGGAAAAAGGTCCGGTCGCCCGGACTTTTTCCATTAGTATAACTCTTTTTATTTTTTACAGCAACGGAGAACGCAAGATCTACGTTGCTTTGTACAACCTGTCTTGCTATGTTAAACTAGTTTAACATAGCGAGACAGCTTTAAAAAAAGCAACGGAGCATCTCCGTTGCTTTTTTAAAGCTGTCTCGCTATGTTAAACCCATTTAACATAGCAAGACACTTTAAAAAGCAACGGAGATCTTGCTTTCTTCATTGCTTTTTTCAAAACTGTCTCGCTATGTTAAATGGGTTTAACATAGCGAGCTTTAAAAAGCAACAGAGATTCTCCATTGCTTTTTTCAAAACTGTCTCGCTATGTTAAATGGGTTTAACATAGCGAGTCAGGTTGTAAAAAACAACGGAGATCTTGCTTTCTCCGTTGCTTTTGCCCACAGCACTGATGTATTGCGTAAGTATACGCATGCGCAGCACATCAGAACTGCCGCAGAATACCAGACAGCTGTGGAAGGGCAGCAAAGAAGCATTATACAATGCCATTATTTAAGAAAAGTAATTATTATTTTCTTAAATAATGTCATTGTATAATAGCAATAACCCACTTTTGGGTGTGGGTAATGCTGGATTTACCCACGGTTGTCTTTGTTTGGCCACTCGGGCTTCGCCCTCGTGATCAAACCACACCAACCGTGGGTAAATCCAGCATTACCCATACCCAGGCATGGGTTATTGCTATATTAGCCATGTGCTCTCCCAAGAACTGCCTGTGGTTACCAATTTACATGGCTGAACGATTCAGAGAATTGCAGCTGTGGACAGGGTTAGGTAAGTAACTGAGTAAAAATGTGTATGAGTCGCATGTGGGTGAACGGGTGACTGTGTCTATGAGTCTGATCAAATGTGAAGTTTTTTTGATGTTTAGTGTGTGTGTGTGTGTGTGTGTGTGTGTGTGTGTGTGTGTGTGTGTGTGTGTGTGTGTGTGTGTGTGTGTGTGCATAATGAATGTCTGAATGTGTGCATGCGTAAGTGTAGGAACTGCCCCTGCCAATACTATGTAAGGGCCACAAGTGTAATTTGTCTGATAGCACTAGTAGTAAAAAAAAAAAAAAGTACAGCTCAAAAACATGCTAATGAGCTAGTAATGAGGTCCACCTTATTTCGACTAAAGCTGCCTCAGAATCTCATTTTGTATCACTCATGTAAGCTACCAATTTTAAGGTACCAAATAACTTCCACATGACACAGTTCAGGAGAATAACAATATTATTTACTGCAAAGAAAGGCATATACATGAGAGACTAGGATATCAAGGTCTGACTCCACAAACAGTAAAATCATTCATTGTTTATACCTTTTCTGATTAAAAGCAACATTATTGCATCAATCTTAGAACAACCACTGATGAATTAAAACTGAAAACTGCAACATTAATTCTGCTAAGATTTCCTGACTTTCCATATTAGGCATCGGTTCCAAATTCCATAAAAAAACTTTCTAAAAAGAATAGCACTTTCTACACCTTGCCATGCTATCACTTTTCCTATCTGTCAGAAAGTAAATCAGCACATACATACTGAAGAGCGCTAAGTATTGCCACCAGCATCTTCCCCCTTGCAGTAAGTTACTGCCAGTAACGCTTGTAATGAGAGCATATTAAAATGAAATGCATACTCTAACTTTTTTTATTTTTCTGTACACCTCACCCTTCACATTCCCGTCTGATGCTGTAAAGCATCACTCAAATCATATATTTCTTTTATGACTGGACAATGACTACAGGTTCTCAAATGAGTGGACACTTTTTCACTTGTTATCAGGCAATCTTCACATGCAATTTCCTTCTATCCTTCACAGGAAAAAGAAGTTAAGTACTCACCATAACGTTCCATCTGTGTTGTCCATTTTCATTCTTTCTCAACTACTGGGTTCAGATCTAAACCGTCGGATCCAACTCAGCCATTGCTAAAGCTCATGGCAAACAAATCTCTTGAGCTTCTCCCTTACCCACAGTGCACCTCCCCCAAATGCCTCAGATCTTGTTTGGTGCTTAGTAGAAAGTAAAAGATGCTTAGTAGAAAGTAAAAGATGAAAGAGGTCAATGGAGAAGCCATATCTAGAAGTCATATGTAAAAAATAAATCTACAGGGATCCTGTAAACCAGTGGTGCACAAGATCCGGTCCCGGGGCCAAATCCAGCTCCCGACACAACACCATCCTTCCCCCAGAGAGTAACCAATTTTTTTTAAAAAAGTGAAAAAAATGATATGCCTTACTCCAGTCAAGCAAACTTTCCAGCACATGCTTACTTACCTAATTGACTGCAGTTGTGCACACCTCTAATTTTATCTGCGGAAGTAACTATTCTTTGTTGTTTATAACTTGTAGTCTGTAAACAGTAGTAACTTTCTGCAAGAGTTTGTAATAAGTCATGGCTGCAAGCCAGAATAAAGTTAAACGCAAAGTTGATGTAGTAAACAGGCAATTTCATGACCGCTGTCTTAAGTAAAAATGTCAGTCACCTGTACTTATTGTTAACTCATAACGACTTACTATATTTTGAGGTGCCCCGCAGATGCATTAAGAATTTGTGTAGTGGCCATCCTGACAAAAAGGTTGTGCACCACTGCTGTAAACACTCATTCCTCCAGAAGTCTTAGGATGGGAGTTGATGGGAGGGGAGATAAGGAAGAATGAAAATGGACAACACAGATGGAACGTTATGACAAGTACATAACTTCTTTATCTGATGATGTCAATTTTCATTCTATCCTAAACTACTGGGACAGAGTCCCTAGCTACCTGTTTCCAGGGTGAACTCAAGGAAGGATATTCCTGAGCACCACACAATGAAATGATGCCCTACCTCTGGAGACTAGATCCAACTTGTAATGAGTGACAAAGATATGGGGAGTAGCCCAAGTTGCTGCTGCAGATATATCATCCATGGGCATTATTGATTGAAAAACTGTGAGAGTAGCCATGGATCTAGTGGAGTGTGCTTTCAAAAAATGTGGAAGAGTAATGCCAAGTTTAGCATAAATGAAGGATATGCAATTTGTCAACCACTCTGATAACATAATCTTAGAAACTGGTTTTCTCAAAGTTGGTCCATTGAATGAACAATTGGTCAGCTTTTCTGATTTTCTCAGTCCTATGCAAATAGAATTGTAACTGTCCATGGACATCCAGTAAATGCAAGATATATTCTCCTTTGTTGGTAAACTTAGGAAAGAACGCTGGTAAGTAAATAGCTTGATTAATACTGGATTCTGACACCACCTTCAGCAGAAATGATGGATTAGTATGTAAGATCACTCTATCTTTGTGGAAAATTAAGTATGGAGGTTTAGAGGATAATGCTTGAATCTCAGAAATTCTTCTTGCAGAAGTAAAGGCAACCAAGAAAATTGTTTTCCATGTAAGATATTTTAGGTCACATGTAGCTGCTGGTTCAAAATGAGATTGTGTGAGAGACTGCAGCATCAGATTTAAATCCCATGTAGGGGTAGGATCTTTAAAAGTCCTTAGGAGGAGACTACCTTTTAAGAAAGACTTGCTCAACTTGTGAGAAGCTGTAGAGGAGTCATGAAATCCAATGTGATAATTGGAAATTGCTACCAGTTGCACTTTAACAGTTGAAGAACTAGCACTGTTTAGAAATAAGTGTGCCAGAAAGTCCAAAATTCAATTGATAGGGGCTGAAAAGGGGTCAAAATTATGCTGTTGTGCCCAAATAATGAACCTTTTCCATTTATTGGAATATATTTTTATTGTCAAGGATTTGTGGGAAGATAAAATTATACAGTGAACAGGTGAAGACAGCATGGATAGATTGGCTATTAATGGAATAGGAAAAGCCAAGCAGTCACCTTGAGGATTGGTATGTCTGGATGAGTTATACCTATCAGGTGAGACAGGAGGTCTGGCGTCAGATCTAGGTTCCACGTGGTTGAACCAGGTGAGGCCAAAGAAAGAGAAACCAAATTTGTCGATGCCAATAGGGTGCAATGAGGATTACTTTGCTCTTCGACCTGGCAGCTTTCTGCAAAAGATTTAGGATCAATAGAATTAGTGGATAAGCATACAGAAGACCAGGGGCCAATCATGGAGTACAGCATCCCTCAGTGACTTCCCCTGAGGTGGAATTAGGGCAAAATAGTTGCTGCACTTATTGTTTAGGGGAGAGGCAAAGAGGTCACACCAAGGCAGGCCCCATCGATAGAAAATCTTGTCTGTCACTGCTTCATTGATGGACCATTCGTGTGGTAGAAGAATGCACCTGCTCAGTTTGTCTGCTATCACGTTGGATTTCCCTGGAATGTGGGCTGCTAAAAGAAAGCAGTTGGAAGATAGCACCCACTGCCAGACCCTGAGAGCTTCTTGACACAATGGGTCGGATTTGGTTCCCACTTGTTTATGTACCATACAACTGACATGTTGTCTGCTTGAATTGCAATCATCCCGGAGGGAAGAGCATACTGAAATGCCTGCAATGCTAAGAACAACACTTGCATCTCCAGAACATTTATGTGCAAATTGGCCTTCTTGGGGGACCAAATGCACTGGACTGTTTTCCCAGATAATGCCCCTCCCCCCACCCTATCCGGGAAGCATATGTGGTCACTATGGCCTTGGGCTGTTGGGGAATGAAAGGACATCCTTGAAGTATTTGGTCAAATTGAATCCACCAACTCAGACTTTTTTTGAACATTTGGGTAATTCTTATCTGGTACAACACTGACTGATAAAGGATTGACCATTGAGTAGCCAGCATCCACTGAAAGATCCTCATATAGGGAATCTCCAAACTCTGGATCCCACACAGTTTGGTTTTGCGAAGGGTAGATCTTGCCTGCTCAACCTGGTTGACTTCTTTGAGTCAGTCATTAGGGCTGTGGATGAAGGCAAGGTGGTTCATACAGCCTACCTTGATCTGGCCATGGCCTTTGATGCCATTCTCCATGCAGAAATCATAGAAAAACTCACTAAGCTAGGCATCAACCCCTATATCACTAGGTGGGTTGCAAACTGACTCACAAACAGAACCCACAGTGTGAAAGTAGCTGACTCCATGTCAGACTGCCAACCAGTCACGAGTGGAGTCCCACAGGGTTCGGTCCTGTGTCCTCTCCTGTTTGGTAGCTACTTCTCTGAAGTCCAGGCCAACACAAAGGGACTTTGGCTGACAAAGTTCGCAGATGATTGCAAGTTGGGAGCTATTATTAACTCCCCCAGTGATGTTGACATCCTGCAGAAAGACCTCACTGAGACCAATGACTGGTGTCAGAACCATGGCCTTAAGCTTAATGCCAAAAAATGTGTCATCACCCCCTTTGGGAAAAACTCAGTTCCCATGAATTACCACATCGATGGTAGTTCACTGAACACAGAAGGCATTTTAAGAGATCTGAGAACACAGTTTGACAGCAACCTCTCTTTTGACCACCACATTACCACTGTGGTCAGAAAGTCCCTCTATGTGGCACATCTCATTACTAAGGGCTTTGTATCTAGGAAGAAAGAGGTCATTGTTTCCCTCTCCTCTTCCCTCATTAGACCAATCATTAAGTACAATGCCCCATTTGGCATGTACCTCATTAGACACTTCCAACAACTGGAGAGGCCACAAAAGTACCTCACAAAGATGATCCTAGGCCTTAAACACTTGTCCTATATGGACAGACTCAAAAAACTCCAATTATTCTCTGTCTCATATCACCTACATAGAGGCGATCTCTGTTTGACTAAGCCATGTCTGACCCAGCTATGTTAGAAATGCTACATCTAAAGAAATCCCAATCCCTCTGCACTACATGCTCCGGAGACCTCAACTTCATTACCACAATCAACAGAACATGCTAAAGAGACAGGTTCATAACCCAGAGACTACCCATGCTATGGAATAGACTTCCCATACATGTCAAACAGAGCACTCTTGATGAGTGGATGGGAAATAGATAATTCACCCCAGAGATCACTCCAGTGGCTCTACTCGACAGAGTCCCAGGGAACTAATGTTGGGTGGCATTATGCCATGGTAATCCTATGGGCTAGGCCTGTAAAGGCTCCAGGACCATTAGCCTAGTACACACCTATGAACCTATGTAAAACCTGGCTAGTGGAATTAAAGTTATTGCCGCAGCCATCAAGCCCAGAATCCAAAGGGGTAGATGGGCTGAAATTGAGGTACTTACCATAATCTTCCTTACTTGGGATCTTATTTCTGACCTCTGTGTGGTGGAAGAGAAGCAATGGCGGATTTTGTATTAAGAAGTGCTCCTATAAACTCCAGTGTCTGAGTTGGCTGTAGTTGTGATTTGTAGTAGTTTATGGTTATCCCCAGAACAATCCAAGTCTGGAGCACCTGATCTCTTGCATGTATGAGCTGATGCCTGATCACTGCAGAACTGAGCCAGTCATCTAGCTAGGGAAATACACGGAATCCCTGCAGTGTGAGATGAGCTGCTACTACTGCCTGGAATCCCTGCAGTCTGAGATGAGCTGATACTACTGCCATGCACTTGCTGAACACCCTGGGGGCCGTGGCGAGTAAGAAGGGCAGTACTCTGAACTGGAAATGACTGGTTCCCAGCCAGAAGCGTAGGTACTTTCTGGGTCACCTGTTCATTTTTATATGATGATAGGTCTCCTGAAGATCTATACAGCAAATCCAGTCATCCTTGCCCAGAAAGGGTAGAATGGACTGAACTTTTGCCATCTGGAATTTGGTTCACTGAACTGATTTGTTTAGATTGGTGAGATCCAAAACTGGTCTCCAGCACCCTGTTTTGTTTGGCACTAAGAAGAACCTTGAGTATGTTCCGTATCATATTTGGCCTGGTGGGACCTCTTGGATGACTCTTTTTTTTTTTTCTAGCAGCTTTTGAATTTGAACTGCTGCTTGATCCCTCTGACTGGCTGGAATGTTGGGGATTTTTCTTGGAATAGGCAGTGGAAGGGAAAAGGATATTATATAACCTCTGGAAATAATCTTCTGTACCCAAGTACCTTTTATTAAGTCACAAAAGGAAAAAAAGCACCAGTCAACTGTAAAGGAGTGGCTTGAGCAAAAAACAGTATAATAGAAAAAAAGAGCTAAGCCAAACCACCACAGCTGAATAAAGTATTATGCACGACCACTTAATGATGCATAAGAAACACACTTTATTAGAGAGCTCCACAAAGTAAGCACTTTCACGATCTCAATAATCGCTTCATCAGACTACATTCAAACAAAAATGCACTCACTTATAAATACATTTCAATCAACAATCAATCATACAATTAGACAATAATGAAATGATTAAACAAGAATAGAAACACTCTGTAAAAACTTTATAAGGACTATAAAAAAAGTTATAAAAACTACTAAAAAACTTAAAAGTGTATGTTAATGTTTCAAGCTCCTTGCTTTAAGGAAAGGCTTAAGCGAAACCGCTTCATTAATACCAGGTGATCTATGTGCATTCAACCTAAGAATCCACCTTTGTTCTGCAACTTCAGTGCGATTCTTAATATTACCCCCTCTCATGCCTTCATGCACGATCTCTAGGACAAAGAATTTAAAGGAATGTGAGCTACCTTTATCCTCTATGTGTTTAAACAAAGCACTTATTACCTTTTATTTATAATGTATTTATAAGTGAGTGCATTTTTGCTTGAATGTAGTCTGATGAAGCGATTATTGAGATTGTGAAAGTGCTTACTTTGTGGAGCTCTCTAATAAAGTGAGTTTCTTATGCATCATTAAGTGGTCATGCATAATACTTTATTCAGCTGTGGTGGTTTGGCTAAGCTCTTTTTTTCTATTATATTGGTTTTTACTCAAGCCACTCCTTTACAGTTTATTGCTTTTTTCCTTTTGTGACTTTGTCTTTTGTTACACTAGTCCTGAACATGGCTGAACTTTGGATATGGATTTGGGAACTTTTACCAGTGGCAGTCTTGATCGTATTCTATGTGTGGATGTAAACCCATTGGTTAAGCAACCGATTTTTCCTGAAGGAAGTATGGCTAATGTCAATGAAGGCATGCAAATACGCTTTAGAGAACAGCTCAGAGAATACGAGAAAATATTATATAAGTTTAAGCGTCTGCAATGGCAGAGGTTTTACTATGAAGCTGCATTGCGATACAAGATTGTACCCAGGGGCTTACGTGTCTTAACAATGCCCACATATGGAGATTTATACCCTGACCTTCTTAAAAAGTGGCAACAAATGAATTTACAGCTAAGCTACGACTATATGAATTTGTTGATTGATTTTTTTCTTGCCACAAGAACAAGAATTGATGGAAGATCTAAAAAAGTAATATATGGGCTTAGTGAATACTTTCTCTAATGACACTATTCTTGACAAGATTGATACTTTACACGAACAAATATCCGGTTACGATAAACGTATTCAGAATAGGAAACTGAAAAAACTTCAAAGAGATATGAACGACTTCCAGAGTGGAAGGGTCTTTGCTTGGCCTAGGTCAACCCAGAATAACAGAGAGCGATTAACCAAGCCACGTGTAATGCAATTACCAACAGCAGCTACAGAGGTGGAAGAAGAAGTTAATGTGCAAGCAAGGTTGGTTGAAATGACACAGACATCTACATCTGTGCAAAACACTCAGAATAGTTCACAGACAGAGAATTCGGCTAAGGGCAATAGCGTTACTAATGCTAATCAGAAAACAGCCTCCAGATCTTTTTTGGTAGAGGGGAGACAACAGAGGGAGATGCCACCTATACCTTTTCAGTTGCAGGAACTGCTGCCCATCAAGGAAAGATCGAGGAGTCAAGCACAGAAAGGTAACAGTCTGAACAGACAGGCTGCTTCGATGCAGCAGCAGAGATTAACTCAGAGCTAAGTCTCAAAGGTTTGGTCTTTAATATATCTGACATTTCATTGACTGAAACACAGATTTCTGTTTTAGGTAAAGGGTTGTCATTCATCCCAACCCAGAGGACTGACCTGGCAGACATCTTACAGGAGTTGAGACTGTTTGCTAGGACACTTACTCTAAAAACTATCTATAAAAATACTGATAATGTTCGTTCTACATTTGTTAAACCTAGCACTTTCGTTCTGAAAATGCATCCAGTGGTTGATGCTTTTGTTTCAGTATGTGAACATGAAATTAGACACATTTTTGAAGAAGGAACTCAATGTAATTATTATAATTAAATAAAGCCGAAAACAGTGCTTTTTATAAATTGAAACATTTACATTCTACTGAGATAAAACTTGCTGACAAAGGCAGAGGGGTAGTGGTGCTCAATAAAGATTTATATTTTTCACAGATGCCCTTGTTACTGAATGACAATTGTACTATCATAAGATCACTTCAATACAAGCTAAAGCCATTATGGATAGAGTGTCTATCATGATTTCTGACCTACTGGTTGAAGGGAGACTATCTGAAGAACTTTTTAAGTATTTTACTGTGGATACATCATTATACCCCACTATCTATGGGCTACCAAAAGTGCATAAAAACTTGCGTACCCCCTCCGATGAGACCTATTGTTTCTAGCAGAGGCTGGATAATTGAGCCCCTGTCCATTTATGTTGAAAAGTGTTGACATCTAGTCCTTGAGACATGCAATAGTGTACTCAAGGACACTAGTATGTTCTTAGAAAAACTTTATGATGAAATTAAGAAAGTTACAGGACATTATTTGTTCGTAACTATGGACATTACATCATTATTTACGGTTGTCCCCAATACCTGGAGGGTTGAGAATGTTAGACATTTATTACATGCTAAGCATTTCTACTCTGATGATAAAATTAATCCACTGTGTTCACTCCTAGAAATTATCTTAGAGAATAATGTTTTTTTTGCTTTAGGGATGACCTATATTTACAGAAGATTGGTGTAGCGATGGACACTCCTTGTGCCAACGGCTACGCCAACTTAGCCCTTGTTGAATGGGAATGTAACTCATTCTTAGTTAATGAAGTTTTTAAAAAACATGTGAAATGGTATACTCAATTTGTGGACGATATGTTTTTTCTGTGGACAGGTACATATGATGAGTTAAATGCATTCATTGAATTTTTACATGGTACTACTTCTTTCTTAAAGTTTTCTAGCAAAATATCATCTGAGGAAATAGATTTCCTAGATGTTAAACTTAAGAAATCTGAAATGTTAAGAATTCAGACAAGTACTTATAGAAAACCCACTAGAAGAAATGCACTGTTACACAGAGACAGTATGCATCCCAGATTTGTAGGCAACAATGTGGTGAAAGGACAAATCCTTAGGTTAATGAAACTCCAAAATGACGAGGCTCAACTTCAGATAGCCCTTGACAACTCAGGGAATGACTTTATGCAAAGAGTTACTCTAAAAAGATGTTTGCTAAATATGTATCAGAACTAATGGCTGAGAGAACCTCTAGAGGTAGACAGTTCTTCTCTGAGAGAATAGGTCATACAGCGCAAGAGCGCAATAGAGATTACAATAAACTCGGATTTCCAATTACGTACAGTGGTGATATTGGTACCATTTGTGAGGTTTTTAGATGTAACTGGAATATTTTGAAAACTATAGAAGATCTTAAGGGGTTGTTGGATGACACCCCTAATTTTGCCTCTAAGAATAAAAAGAGCCTTAAACGCCAGCTATGCTATAGGGAAAGACAAACTGTATAAGGCAATACTTCACAAAGGAAGGGTACATATATGTGTAGGAATTATACGGCCTGCAGATATGTACATTCCTGTATTAAATACACCCATTCAGATCCACATTTTGAGATAGAAGTGGCACATTATGCTGATTGTAGAACTAGACATATAGTATATTTTGCATTCTGCATATCCTGCAATTCTTATTATGTGGGGGAAACAAATTGTATGCTCAAAGAACACATACAAGAGCATTGCAGAGATATTGCTAACCAAAAGGTAGTAAGTGCTTTGTTTAAACACATAGAGGATAAAGGTAGCTCACATTCCTTTAAATTCTTTGTCCTGGAGAGCTTGCATGAAGGCATGAGAGGGGGTGATACTAAGAATCGCAGTGAAGTTGCAGAACAAAGGTGGATTCTTAGGTTTGAATGCACATAGATCACCTGGTATTAATAAAGCGGTTTCGCTTAAGCCTTTCCTTAAAGCAAGGAGCTTGAAACATTAACATACACTTTTAAGTTTTTTAGTAGTTTTTATAAGTTTTTTATAGTCCTTATAAAGTTTTTACTGAGTGTTTCTTGTTGTTGTGTCTTTCGGCTTTTCCCGGTTAGGGGTCGCCACAGCGGAACTCCGGTCCGCTAATGATTGGCAGTAGATTTTTACGTGCCGAGTTGCCGGCCCTGATGCACAACCTTCAATGAAGGTACGCCCATTCACGCATGTCTCCACACAGAAGATGCTTTAGCTGAGAATCGAACAGGACGTCTTACTGTGAGGCGACAATGCTACCGCAGCACCACCACCGCAGTATATACAGAGTGTTTCTATTCTTGTTTAATCATTTAATTAATGTCTAATTGTATGACTGATTGATTGTTGATTGAAATGTATTTATAAGTGAGTGCATTTTTGTTTGAATGTAGTCTGATGAAGTGATTATTGAGATCGTGAAAGCGCTTACTTTGTGGAGCTCTCTAATAAAGTGTGTTTCTTATGCATCATTAAGTGGTCATGCATAATATTTTATTCAGCTGTGGTGGTTTGGCTAAGGTCTTTTTTTCTATTACTTTTTATTAAGTCTAGCCAGGCTTTCTGGTGCAGGGATAAATGCCCCCCAACTGTCTCCAGAGGAGGACAGCTGATAAAGTTTGTTAAAGAAAGATTCTCGTGAACCATAGTTTTGCGGGCCAACTCTGCCATGAGGGCATCTTCATCCATTAGAGCTCCCTCCTCTGCCCCTGGGGAACCTCCTCCATGTGTGTCTTGGAAAGGACCTTGAGACTTTTTAAACCACATCTTCCGGCTACTGCACTGATTCCTGAACTAGGATCTTTGAGGATCCAAAAAACATGTGCCCATGGCAGACAAGGTCTTTCCATCCTTTTCACACCTGGACATTGTTTTCCTTACTTTGGGGCCACACAGTGTAGTTCCATCAAAAGGAGCATTGTCAGAAGAGGACTTAAAAGGCTCTGAAAAATTGCACAAGCACATACAGCCCTGTCTCTTCATGGAAATGCCTGAACCTGCTGCTCTTAAGGTTCCTTTTGCTATATTGGAAACTAACCTCATGGAAGAGCTGGATATAGACTGTAGGGGTGCCAACTGAGATGTTACAGAATCTTGAAACTTTTCAGAAATGGCTCCTGCAAGTGTACTTGACAACTCCTTAGTCAAATCCCTCTGAAGTTTAATAAAGTGTGCCAAATAGTTCGGTGACCATAGTGCAAAGGTCTCAGAAAGAAAAACATGCATTCCTAATCTGTCCTTCTCCTTTTACTCTCTGTTGGGGGAATGGACAGCGAAACTCTTGTCAGCAAGTTCTTTCTTCATGGCCACCACTACGACCATGGCATCAACTGGAACCCCTTTCCCCCAGAACTGTCTGTCCTCAGGTGGTGCCATTATCCTCTCTAGTCTCCAAGGTATGAGTTCTATGGAGTCGAATTCCTTCCACGCCCACTGACAGATCATATCAACGAGCTCATCGGTGGGCGGAGTCACCCAGGAAATAGACGGTCCAGTTCCAATGGTCTCCAGGAGAACAGATTCCTCGTATGTAGGGTTAGAGGGAGTCCAGCCACTTTTCTGTTTAAGAATTTCCAGGATGTCTCCAAATGAGACATCTTCAGGAGGTGACCATGGGGACCCTTTGCCTTCATCAAAATCTGTGTCTTCAGTGATGGACTCCTTTGAGGAGTCTATATACCTCCTCTTGCACATCCTCTTCCTGGGCACCTCATCAGTGGAATGCTCTGGGGAGGTATTGGAAGAGGAATCCTTGAGAGGGAACCTGGATCTTTGGTACTGGATGCCCCTGTGGAAAGAAGTGGAGAGGCTCTTGATGCTGAGACAAAAAGGTAGAATGTCTAGGATCTGAGTGAGAAGGTCCAGGCAGAGAAAATTCTATTCACAGCCTCAAAGGCAGAGCTCAAAGGAGTGGAAGAGGGGTTCTGATCCGAGAAGATGAACTTCTGAATCATCACACCCCCTCCATTCCGATGACAAAACTGTCCACTGATGAGCCTGTGAGGTGCAGAGATGGCTCCGAAAAAGCACAATTATTTTTTAATTGAACTTTTACATATTTCATATCTTAAATCTAGGAGATATTTAGAGAGTGTCATGTAGTTTTACTTCTGATACTTATACATTTTATATGGGAGCCCTTCATTTGTTCCAACTTTCAAATGTTCAAAACTCATATGACCGACACCATATGAGCGAACGTTTGAAAGGCCGACAAATGATAGCAGAGATCCCGCTACAGTGCAGGACTGGGAGATTCCCCTTTCCTGCACTGTAGTGCGATCTCAGAGTGAGAATATTTAAGTAGCAGTGGGTGTGGAGGGTGTAGGGGGGCTTGCCCCCCTGCATAACACAGTTTTACTGTGTTCATAGGTTCATAGATTAGTACTAAGCTAACTGCCCTTGCGAGCCATTTTAAGCCTAGCCAATTATTCCTTGTGAGACTCAAACCCTGCACCTTGTGTTTGTAAGGCAAACACCTTAACCATTAGGCTACCCTCCCAACCCTAGGTAGGTAAATGGTGCTATTTCAGGATGTCGGTCTTTCGGAATGTTGTTCATATGGTGTCAGCCATATGAAAGTCGGCATTCTGAACGGTCGATATTCTGAAGTAGACCCATATATATATATATATATATATATATATATATATATACATATATATATATATCTTACTTATTTCATTTATATATTTACATATGATACTTTTTCACAAATACATATACATATTTTTATACATTTTTTTTTACATATACATATATTTTTATACATTTTTAATAAATGGTACATATACATGTGTGTGTGCATATATATATATATATATATATATATATATATATATATATATATATATATATATATATATATATATATATATATATATGTCATTTTACACAGTTTTTATTACTGTTTTTTCATGTCTTGTTTTATACTGTATTTTGTATGTATAAAATGGTGTGGGGGTCTTTAAGGACTATGGCTTGTTTAACTGACTGATTTAATGTTTAAAGGAACACTCCAGTCTCAGTCAAAATTTTACTCAACCACAAATCTTCTTCTTTCCCTATAAACCGATCCCAGCCATCAGCAATTACCAAAATGCACCAAGAAGTTTGTCACTTGTACATTTCTGCATTTCCCTAGCGTAGGGCAGGAAAGCCCATCCCCCATTCTTTGCTATTGCATTCTTTCTGTCTAATTGGTCTCCGCCTTACTGACGTACCTTCGACACAGTCAAAGCAGTAGTTCCCTCTCCAGCTGATCCTCCCACACTGTGACATCACCATTATCTAGGTCAGCCCTTATCAGTTATTATAAATTACAGTGTAACTTGTTGTGGAACTCTATTCCATCCACTGTTTCAGATCGGAGTAAAAACAGTATCGGATCAAATCTTTTTTCTAGCAAAACTGCAAGCCAAGTCTCTTGGGAATGTTTTCCTTTTGCTTAAAGATTTTTCGGTAAGTTCCTTTAATTATTTATAATGCGTATAAATTTTGCCGCAAAAGCATTCATTTATTTTTCTGTTCTTTTTCTGCTGATGTTCCTTTACATTGCCCTTCAAATCTATATGTAGTCCTTCATTGTGAAATCCATGCTGTACGATACTGGCCTCCTAAAAATGCCTATCATCGGTTTAAAATCTGTATGCTACTGTAACGTTACTTCCTTTCCCTCGCCTCACACATAGCCAGTATGCATTCCCATTGTGTAACGTGCCTTAAAATAGTGCCCTCAATCCTATACATTGTTTTTTCCATTGCCTCGCACATAGCCACTATGCATTCTCACAGTGTAATGTGTCCTTAATCAGTGCCCTCACTCCTCTGCATTTTAAGTAATTTTAATGTAAAAAAAATGAAGCTATTTCAGCATTTATAACTTTTTTTTTTTTTCGGAAATCAAATTGCCTTTCCCATCTTCTGTTCACCTGGTGCCCACCAGTACATGGTCGTGGAATCCTCACAGACATACCGTAAAAAAGAAATGAGTGCATGTCTGTGTGGGTATAGTTGTAGAGTGTGTTTGGTTATATATCTGCATGCGTGTGCGTGAATGTGGCCATGAAAGCAGTATGTTTGTGTTTTTTAATGCAGAAGTGTTTGTGCCTGAACAAGAGCAAGCAATACATGATAAAATGTACAGTTTGTGCCTGAACAAGAGCGAGCAATACATGATAAAATGTACAGTTTGTGCATGTAAGCAGTGTGTGTGTCTGTGTGAATGCATGAAATTGTGTGTTTGCGTGAATGGAATAGAGTTAGCAATGCAGAGGAGAGAAAGAACAGTGCGCTCGTGAATGCAGGATGTAAGCGTACGAATGCAGGAAAGGCTGTGTTTGAGAGAGAGTTTCCGATGCATGAGTGACTGAATTTGAGAATGAGTGTGTCTAAGCAGAATGTGTTTGTGTGTAAGTGTGTATGAGAGACGGCGGGGTATCTGGTTAGGCTGTCAGAGACAGGAACAAGCTTCATTAATATTACATTTTTTTTTTATTCCATTGACCGAAACATTATTATCGCAACCATATTGCCAAGTGGAGAAACAGCTGTATGCCCAGCCGCACTCCTGCCAATAACTTTGTGCTTGTCCTAAGAAAGTTATCATTTCCATGAAGAAGTGCAGCTTTGCACATTTAAAAGAGTAGACAATATTTTTGGCCATTGGAAACAGTGAGACCCTTATATGCATATTTGGGGTTCATAGTTGTCAGCTTTTCTTGTCATGAATGTAGAACAATAGTTTGACATGGTTAAAAGCATTCGGCTAGCCTTGATAAATGTTTTAACAAGCAACACAGTGGCGGATTTAAGCTTTGGCACAGGGGCGCGCGCCCAGTCCTTTTTAATAGAACATGTGCAGTGCAGCCTAGTGACGAAAAAGCTTTTCTAACTGTTATGTGTTGAAATCTGACTAAACCGGTACAAAATTGAGGGAGTATTCCTCTTATTATTTCTAATTTGGTGAAACATTTTCAACCCACGTTAGTTAGAGAATCTTTTTTCTTTTATGCCTTTACCATAAATCACTATGGGAGATAAACTAGGAGAGCCGCTTAGGATCTTATCTTGATCAGATGATATGCTCATTCTAAGATCCTGATTGGTTTCTACACTTGTATTGTCATCATAACTTGACAGTTTTGTTGAGGTTTCAGGACTTCGTAGGAGAAACAAAACTGTCTGGAAACATGTCCCGAATACAGGTAGACTCAACTTCCAAGTCTGACAGAGGGAGAAAACAATATGAAGAGAGGTTTTTCTGAGGTTATGGGAAAATGGTTAATGTTAGTTAAAAAAAAAAAAAAACAGGTGAGATGCAATTGTTTCTTTTGGGTGAATACATGCAGCCAGCAGTAGCACAGAAGGGGGAGGGGGGTGAGAGGGACAAGCACCCCGGGCACTAGCTTGAAAAGGAAACAATTCACAGAAATTAAATAAATAAAAATGTACACACACACACATAAATATATATATATATATATATATATATATATATATATATATATATATATATATATATATATTTGATTTTTTTCTTAGAAAGACTTAAGATTTTAGGCCGATCAGTGCTTCTGCTACTTCCCGCCCCCTTTATACTTTACCTTGTGTGCACATTTGCCAGGGACATCGGTTGGCATATGCACTGTAGCATTCCGATGCAAGTTGTGAATGAGGTAGCATGGAGCAAGCACAGGGACTCAGGGGAAGCCATCCTAGTCAAAACAAAAATGATTACATATTGTGCAAAAACACAGATTTAACATATGTAGCTTATTGAGTGTTTTTGTTTCACAGTTATAATATCCCAGTATCTGTCAACTGCCCGGCATTTCCTGGACAAACATTAATTTAGTGTTAAAATAACAGGGTGGCTCCTTTAAAACAGAATTGCCTCATAGCATCATCTTTCCACACGCATAGGCGTGCAGGCTCATGGGCGCAATGTCAAATGCGATGATATTGCTGGAGTTGTACTCACAAGTATTACAAGATTGTGAGGCGGGCAAGGGCATGAGCATTATTTTGAGCCTGGTAAAAGGCAGTAAAACAAGTATTTATCATGTGTCCAACTGTCCGACTTCTAACTTGGTTGATTTAGAAAATTGAAAGTGTGCTTGAATTCCATAAAAGTGTATTTACAGAACGTAACTGAAGTTAAGTAAGTTCAGTAGGGATTAATGGATGTAACTGGAATGGAAAGGTACAATTTTATTTGCTGCAGACTTTAGTCTCATGCCAATTGTAATTTTTTTTGCGTGTGCCCTGCCTCACTACAACTATTTGATAGATTTAATTTTCCTTAATTGCGTGCTGGTAAGCCGTATTAGTTTACCTGACTATATTGGACAGATAGATTTTCCAATTCTATTGCTTATATTGTGCAAACATTGTACTGTACTTTTTGTCTTTTACCAGCATTAGTTCCACGAACTGTACTTTTTTCACTGATAAAGAATTATCCCACACCACACTCCTTTATCCATTTTTACTGTAACAAATATTTTTTTTTGTCTCTATGTATAGCCTTTATTTTATTATTACAGTGGATTTGCTGATGCCAACAACTTTTACCTGCCCAAACTATATTTATTGGATATGTTTTAGCTTGTTATTATCTGATCTTCTATAAACAAATAGCTATTACTGTTTTACTTGACCTTCATCCTCAGATTTCTAATTTTTGTTGCGAAGACTAACATTTCTGCTAGCTCTCGGCAATCTACACAGCTATTGTTGTATTCAGTTTTATAGCTAGATTTTATTATAGCCGGTGCTGTACGTCTTCTCATTCTTTTCACCATTAAAGATTATATAGAGGATTATCAGCAGGTCATAATCATAACCTGATTCTGTGTTCCAAGAGATGAATTCCAAGAACTTCACCTTGAGATTGAAGCTCAAAAGGTGAATCTTGGCATCCTTGTAAAGAACATATAATTAAGGGTTATGATCAGAAAACTAATCATAGTTCTTTGCAGTACATAGAGCTTTATCTGTTCCATGTACTACTAGTTATAGGTAAAAAAGATAAATGTTTTGCTGGCTTTCAAAGCCGTAAAGCAGTTAGCAAGTGCTGTCAGAAAGACGGTGTAACTCATCTCTTATGTTTGCACTCTCAGCTGTCCAGATTTTCGCAGAATGTTCAGATTTTTTGCCTCATTTTGGCCTGCTCCTCATACAACCTGTCATTTTCGGACAAATCACTGAGGACTAAGTCACTAAATAATGACATACATTTGAGTTTTAAACTTTGTATCCTTTACAAAATGTAGGCTAACATACATCTTTTTATTACAGGAACTTTCTACATTTATAATCAAGAGCACATTACCAGCACAGACAGCAGGCAGAAGCAAATCTATTTTATTCTGCCACTGTCATTTGTTGGTCAGTACTGGTGCCATTTTACCTACCTAGAGTGAAACCCAATCTTAAAAAGTTAAGAAGGGGGAACTTAATAGTTGTTAAGATTGGGTCTCATGCTATAGTAGTGATTACCTGATAGTCTTTTTCCTAATATCAGAGTGCCATCTCTGCTCTCCATGCAGTACATTGTTGTTATGGTTGCTGTTACTGATTTGTAAATTTGTTGACTAAAAGAACTTCACTGCAGTCCCTTGACCTACCTGTGAGTGGTGTGTATATGACAGAAGGCATCTGTTCTCTCCTTTCTATACCTATTTGTGTCTCAGTAGAGTCTCCTTGAGGCATACAAAGACTGTCAGAGAACGATAGTCCCTAGGAGGTACACGGTCAGGTACAATATAGGCATAGCCGTTTTAGACCTTTCAAAATGAACTATATTTAGAATTTTCATTCTGGGGTAGAGTGAACATCATTAAACTTAGCATTTTAAATAAAATGTTATTCTCTCCCTACATGTTTCTCTTTGGCTTGGTCCTGATGACTATAACACACAAAAAGGCCATATTTATGTGTGTGTGTGTGTGTGTGTGTGTGTGTGTGTGTGTGTGTGTGTGTGTGTGTGTGTGTGTTGGGGGGGGGGGTCTTCAGATATTTCTATAATTACAGTTCAGGTCTGTCTTTTATTTTTAAATTGCTAAAACAATGAACTTCCTTCCCTGGGATTCAATAACGCCTACACTAAGTGTATACCACTCTGAGTAAACAGACATCACAGACATAATTCACATCTTCTTCCTCCTAATTTTAGTTTTCCTATTGATATTTTTTCAGCTTTAAATATTGACAGGGATTCATAAAAGTTACCACAAAGTGTAGACTACATGTATACTTAGTGCAATCTTTCTGAGTGACTAGAAATCATAAGAAATGTGATAAGAATGTTCTTGAATACATGGCCGGCCTTAGGCATAGGCCAACTAGGCGGCCGCCTAGGGCGCCGCTGTAGCAGGGGCACTTTTCCAGTATTTATTTGGTGTAGGTAGACCAGGTTGGGGGCACCTGGATGGTGTGGGGGGGGGGTGCTGTGGAGCCTTTTTGCCTAGGGCACTAGCTGACCTAAGGCCGCTGCTGCTTGAATACATATCGTGTACACAGTGTAGGCTTTATTGAATCTGCCCCCCTATCTATTGCTGCTTGGTGTGCAGAGTTATTGTATAAAGTTAAAGCCACTTTTGTGCAGCTTGCTTTTTCAATTCACATCACTTCTGAATTAAGGTAGGTAGAGAAACTCTTTATTTAATTGTGGGGTAGCTTGTGTGGACTGGTTAGCTAATATCTTAGTGTGGGTTTCTTGTATACTTTCTGGACATTTGGATGGTGACAGTTTGGCCATTCATGTTTGCAGTATTTGATAGAAGATAGGATCTAGCAGTAGATTGGGAAAAGCTAAAATATATGGGGTAGGAGTTCGATTATCTGACTGGAAGAAAGTTTCATATATGTGAGCTGAACACATTTTCAACTGAATTGGGAGCTTTTGCAGTAGCTTATTTACTTCACAACTGTTTAATCCTGATTTGATTTGTGTATATATGATAAAAAAAGTGGAGAAGGTTGGGACTGAGAGAAGGAAAGTTGGCAGTGGAGCAAGGAAGAATTCCTGGATTCTGTGGAGAAGTTAACAGCAGAATGTTCTGGTTATTGGTCAGTCAAAACAATAGAATGTACATACAGCTGTTACTTGTTAAGATTTTGTGATTTTTTTTTCCTCCAGAGTATTTGAGAACAGATCAAACTTTCATCCTGTTTCTGCTATAATTTAGAAATTTAGATGTGTTTGTGGCTTTAGTATCTGAAGTAGAGTATAAGTGAGAATGAAATCCAGCATACTAGTGCATAGAAAGCTCATTCAAAAAAATGTTATGTCAAACAGTACAGTGTGACAGTACCATACTTTATGAAGTTCTTGTGACGAAAGAAGGTACTACCAGCACTGCTAGTTGGAATTTTGTAAATAATTATATGTCATTTGTGAATATCAAACTGATTTATACAAGATGCTTGTGTTACAAATGTATTAGAACTGTATGTCATGTGTGTATTAGACAGATTTATACAGATGTTTGTGTTGAAAAGGTATTAGTAAAGTGCTTGCATTTAAAATGTAACCACAGTTTGCCTTACTGGAGAGAACAGAAATGTACATGCACTACTGTAACTGTTTAAATGTATATGTTTTAACAGAGGAAACTGGAGGGTTAACTTCAGTCCAGCAAACTTTAGAAAAATATCTGAAATTAAATCACTTTATAGGCTAGGCCATAAAGCTGCTATCTCACAGGTTTCAAGGCAACTAGAGACACAAAGTCTGTACTAGGAAGTTTTCTGTATTGTCTTTCGGGTGAACTAATTACTCTCTGGAAGTGTGGAGGTATGCAATTGTTTTATGATTTCCAGCACCTGCCAAAGATCTGAGCAATAGCCCTTGTGTCTTGGGCCTGACAACAGCAGAAGAATCATTCACCACATCATCTGCCTTGCTCTGTGAAGTTATTAAGGAACAGTATAATTCCTTAGATTCAGTCAAGAATACAGTGAAGCTTAGTTTAGGTATTGTTTTTTCTTTATTTGTCTGAGCCTGTCCTTCAATGTTATTTTACATATTTCATGTGATTTTAAACTCAGATGCCACTATGAATATATAGTGAGTATTTTCTTGTTCTTTTAACCTTTTATTGTGGCTGATCTTTAAAGAGATATTAAACATTTTGAGAGTATTTGTGTATTTATTTGGTGACACTGTGTGGGCCATTCCTAATAGCCTTGCTCTTGGTCAGACTACCATTTGTATTAATAATAACTTCACTCAGTATATTGGGTACCCTTGGAAGAGCCTTAAGGTAGCTGGCAGGAGTGTCTGGAGGCAGTCGTAACTACCTTATAGTCTGGGCAGAAGCGGGCATAGCTAGTAAACCTGTGCCAGCCTTTCCCAGGTGTGTGTGTGTGTGTGTGTGTGTGTGTGTGTGTGTGTGTGTGTGTGTGTGTGTGTGTGAGTGTGTGTGTGAGTGTGTGTGTGAGTGTGTGTGTGTGTGTGTGTGTGTGTGTGTGTGCGCTCACGCAAATCAAATCTCAAAGAGTGTGCATGTCAGCTACGTTGGAAAAAGAGAGTGTTGGAGGACTTGACTTGGTACTCTGGCTAAGGACTCTCAACTCTATAGCTGTGCTGGTGGGGAGTCTTATTGGGGATCTGGAGAAAGAGAGAGGAGCCAGACCCCAGACTAACTGTGTTCCACGTGTGCTCTTAAGGAAATTGTGTTTGATTGTGCTGATGCAGAGAGCTGCATCTGGAGATACTGTGTGTGTACCTGTTATCCTCCCAATGAACGTCCCCCACTGTTGCCAGTGGTAAGGATTGTGGGTCCTTGATTACTGGCCCAGAGATGGGGCGTCACAGTTCTTAATTCATTTTCTGCAGACAAGTGTCACACACTCTCTTCAACACCATATTTATCTTTTGCTGATGGTTATGGTTGTTGTTTTAAGGTAGAACTAAAACCAAAACATATACACCACTCTTCTATTTTCTACATTAGTGCCATTCCAAAGACATATGTTCCTCCTTTGCTTTTGGTAACTGACTGCATTAATTTGTTAATCAGTACATTAATGTATTTAGAGCCACAATATAAATAAACATTTTCGTTTATATTGATACTGTTTGATTTTTTTTATTTACCCAGAATGCTCTGCTGCTGTGTATAAAATACTGGGTGATACTCCACACAGCATCATTCAAGGGTTTTGGTATTATGAAAACATGTGAAGATGAGAGGAAATTCAAAGGTGAACAAAATTACAACAGACTTCATATTGCACAGAAAAAAAAGTGTAATTTAGGGCTGGATTAGTTAATTGTCAGTGAGTTCTGTGGTGTTTACTAATATCTGAGAGTATCTGAATAATGTGTTATAGTTTTGTGGTGTGACTGGACATCTGTGTGACTGGCAACATTGATATGATACAGAGGCTTGGTGTAGGGCAGTACTGTGGCTTGTCATACTAGAGCACTTCTATTAAAAGCAAGTCATGTTGGCACTTGTTTGTTAGTTATGTGGGGACTGTGCCAGCTCAGATACAGAGGGATGAAGCCATGACTCTGACTCAGGTGATCCCTTTAGTGTCATGAGCACATGATGAAGCTAGCATCAATGTGGAAGGATGGTGACTTTTGGTGCTGTCTTTGGATGTGCATTTGGCTCACCAAGCTGGAAATTTGGAACCCTTTATTAGCTGCTGCACAGACGTATGAATGTGTATTAGGAGGTGTAGTGGCCCCTATGATTATGTGGTTCACACAATCCCCACCTAAGTGGAGGGGCTGGGACGTAACACTCTCATTACTGTGATGTTGATGTGGGCATAATCTCCTATGGCTGTCTGGATGTCAGCCTCTCCAGAGTTGGAGTGGCCTGATTGTCAGCAGACATGGAGCAAAATGCATGAAAAAGAAATGTGGATCTGTGACATACTGCAATCTGCAATAAAAGGCACTCGGCATGTGGATACAACTCATTTGAGGTAAAGTCTAGGATAATGTACATGGAGAGGTACTTATCTGCTTTTTTATCTAAGACAGCTGTACATTTGCACTAAAATGTCTACGTTGGTTTTGCTATTTCATGAAATGATTAGTATTTTTATGTATATTTGCTTAGGGTGGGTGGGGAGAGCAACATTTTGTTGGGAGTGTGGCCTTCAGTTGGGGGGGTTCCATACGAGTGTCTCATACTGGGCTCTATATGGCCTAACTACTCTTCAGCATGCAGCTATTCCATATGCATTATATACATGGGTATATCTCAGATGTCTGTGGCTGGCATACTACTGTCAAAAATGTACTGTAGGTTATATAGCTTACAGATGATGAACTGGCTGGTTGTTGTTTAAATATGGGCTGCAGTACATAGTGATCACAGCAAAAGTAAAATTAATATTTTAATCTTTACTTTTCATTGGCAGCACAGAGGAGACTGTTTGTTGTTACTGTTTTTCTGGTATCACAGTGCATTTGTGCTGTGCTCAGTTTCTGGCATAGTGG
The DNA here is from genome assembly GCF_019279795.1 of Protopterus annectens. Lineage (NCBI taxonomy): Eukaryota > Metazoa > Chordata > Ceratodontiformes > Protopteridae > Protopterus > Protopterus annectens. The sequence continues at coordinate 1,753,669,802 of NC_056728.1, read as the reverse complement.
TTACAGACTGACGGTTGGGTTCAGTGAAGTGCGATTCCTATAATAATTCTAGAAAATGTGTGCACATGGCTGACTGAGTTTATATCAGTGCAGAAAACTGGAAATCATCAATTGGCTCTCTGATTCAGATTTTTTTTGAGGAGGGACAATGTCTGATACTAATTTTATGTGAATTTCTTACAAGTCCTGTTAGAAGCTGGCATTACTGTTTTGCTTTTCTATAAGTGACAATGATTAAAATGTGACAAATGGTTCAGTGACAGATCTTTCTACATTTGGAAAAACATCATGTATTGTTTCTGTAAGTACTGTAAATATATGTGTTTATGGATGACAACATTTTGTGTGATTTTTTTTTTTCGTTTTTTTTTTTCTTCTTTTGAGCCATTTAAAGACTTGCTGTTTTAGAGCTGACTAATTTACTCATTCCTTCGGCAAGGGGATCTGAGAGCTGATATATTTGTAAAATCTTTAACTAACATTAAAAAATGGGTCCCCTCCCCCCACCTCTCCCAGTGAGGCTTACATTCAGTTTGTTGTGGCTGAAGTGCTATAAATGTGCTTATGAAAAGTCTTGTCCTTCAGTTGCCGCTGCAGCATTATCATTAGCTAATGGCTTAGTGAAATAGAACATTCACATATGTATTGGTGGGAGCAGGATGGCATCATTTGTTCTGTGTGCCTTAATCTTAGGCTCGTGACCTACTTTAATGTAGTCCAGAATTTGATTTATTTTATTTCCACAATGTGTATTTGCTTTTTGGGTTTTCTTTTTTTATTTTCATAACATGAAGTTCCTTAACTTGCTGTGTTGCTTTCAGTTAGCTGAACTTCATTGTTTTTATACAAATCATTTACTTGCAAAAATAACTATATTAGCTGGGGTACTTGCTTGCTGACCTTCAGAGGAACTTTTTACTGTGCTATCATAACACATATGCAAGTTGCACCACCATAGAAGGAGGGTGTGATTTGATATAGGTAACCAAACATTTCTCCCAGGTATAAACAGCCAGTACTATCTTTAAATTTGCTGTATGCTATACAGAAATTACTGCTTCTACTACCATAGATGTACCACACTGACGTGCAACACATATGGTTCTGAGCATCTTAAGGTAATCCATCCACAGCCCCCCCAATACTTGGTGTTCTATCCCCCGTAGACTACTTTTCATGCTGCGCCCCCCTTCTGCAAATTCCTGAATCCGCCACTGCAAACTTAGCAATGTTAACCTCAAATGTGTGGCACTTTCTCCGTGTTGAAAATGGACTTTTTAAACAAAATAGGGTGTATTTCCTCACGATGAAGTGCTTTGCAAACGTGTGCCATGTTGCTCTGCAGTTACATAACATTGTAGGAAGTGTCATTGTCCTGGAGTTGCCGTTTTTATTTTCCAAAATGACAAGTTACAAATTTTAGTGATAGTGAAGGTAGTAAAATCTTAACTTTTGTCAGGAAACCACAAATTTTATGAGGAAAATGGAGCAAAACAGATATGAGGGCAAAAATTGGACATTCTGTGAAAAGCTGTACAGTGTAGTCTTCTCATTCTTATAATGTGACACTACTTCACGTTATTGAAACAAACTGTGTTAAAGTTCTATTATCTGAAGGTACAAGAGTATAACAGCTGCTGCAATCATTTCTTTCAGCGGCCTTTTTTACTACATATGTTCAGTGTTTTATACTACATTTTTCTGCAAGAGTAGGGCTCGCAATAGATCTGTGCATCCCGTTTGAAATATGGTTGCGATCATACATAAGTACCTAAAAATCTAACAGCAATAAGCCAATCCCTTTGAATGTATCGATCGGCTTATTACTGTGATGTCCATATCTGCAGTATGACCCAGCTTCATTTTCTTTCTGTACCTCTTTGCCTTTCAACAATAATGGGTTGGGTTTATGAGAATCATAGCTCGCAACCTTCCATCTCCATAAGGAGGAACACTAGCCCATATAATGTGGAACAAATGGGCAAAATGTGGAACACATACTAACAGGTCACTAACAACTTCAACTAGGAAGGTGATAGGTTAAAATATGCTGTTTTTCTACTAATAAAAATTAGATCATTTAATGAATTAATTTGATTCCTTTCGATCCACCATGAGTATCAGGTAAAAAATTAACAACACTGAATGTGCGACAGACCCTTTCAATATAAAACTTCGAGGAACATGAACCTTTTCAGACCTCAAATGAGGTACACTTGAGAGGTATGATGGCAATGTTCAATGATTCATATAATATTAGCTGAATTATTTTCTAAACATGTCTTCAGATGTACTGATTTTATATATATGCCTTTACGAGTCCTGTGTTTTATAGCATGCTATTAATGAGACATGAATCTGGGTTTCACTTGGGTAAACGTGGTTAGTGGGGGTTCTGATTGCTAGGCCTAGGTTTTATTTCAGTACCTCATGCTTTATTATGGAAATCTTGCTTTCATTGTAGATGCACTTAGGACTTAATATGATGGTTTTGTTGTATGATCAGACTAGGTTAGACAGCCAATGTGTGAATATTTGTGAGAAGGAAAGAGAGTGCTTATCCCACTAAGTAGTTATGAGTGACATTGGTGGGAACTGTATTAATGTCAAGAAAGGACCGAGTCCAACGTTTGTAATTTCTATGTGTTTTGTAGGTGAGTATTATATTAGTGCAAGACGCCGTGTCTATGTATTGTGTCAGTAGCATTACTTCAAGGAGGTATAAGATTTCTGGAGTATAGTCAGGGAAACAATAGAGTGTGAACTTACCGGGAAGAATTATACATTCGATGATGACTCTGGGGTGGGTGGTAAATATATGGTTGCACAGCAAGTCATGTAGCAGAGACAGAGAACCCCATAGTATAGGCCTAGGGGCAGCTCTTTGGTGGAGCAGCTAAGAAAGACTGTTGCTGGGACCTCATGAAGAGAAGTAGCGACACTATATGAAATACTTCCATAATGGTGTAACAGCTAGTGCTCACAGCAATAGCGGAAGAATGGAAACAAACCTGATTTATGAGTGGAGACAATTAGTGATCAATTTAAGAAAGTAAGGAAGAAGAAGATAGGGTGGAAAGAATTTCAAGAAACTAGCTGATGAAAATTTGGATAAGTTAGATTGAATAGTGAGGGAACAGAGAAAATAGTAGTTTAAGGAAAATAATGGGAAAGGTGATCGAAACAGCAAACTCACACTATTAAATAAAACAGGCTAAAGGATGACAAAAAAAGAAAAAAAAACAGGCTGATTACTGTATAATTTATTCTGACAATTGCCATACTTGACTTTTTATTTTGGGGACCCTATCTGTTTGGTATGCTTCATCCAAGGGGATGGAATCCTAGAACTTGTACCCGTAACCTGTGAACCTATAAGGCATGTTCATTTCTAACACCATATACTATTTAAGTGTGACCTTGAATAAAGCTTTGCATTCAAGCAGTCATGTGCATACAATTCCGATTGTTTGGAACATGCTGCAAAAGTGTACTTTTGGATATGTATATGTAGTTAGTAGTCATGTGGTGCAGGAGGCCATTGAGGAGTCAAGCCCAAATTCCTAATTGTTCCAAAATATGTCTAGTTAAGTGACTTACTTAAGGTGACACAGTAGACATGTGAAGACTAAGGGAATCAACCCCTGTACACTAGGAAGCAGCTCATTACAAGGTTATAGCAGCAAAGTTGCTATCTGTCTATCTATCTGTCTATCTAATCTTTTTTATATGTATTTGTTAGCTAGGTAATGGACTGGTCTATTGACAATTTTCAAACACCAACTAGGCTCTTTGGAGCCAAAAAAAAACAAGAAGGAGTCCATACGTACATTTATTAATACATTTTATAAGATAACTAAAACATACAGAGACTGTCGGTTTCAACAATATTTAGGAGACTACTAATACATACAGGGAATGCAATTTCCATTGTGGAAGGCAAAATGTGCCTAACATCAGAAGATGGAAAATACTATATATATATATATATATATATATATATATATATATATATATATATATATAGAGAGAGAGAGAGAGAGATTATATATATATATATATATATATATATATATATATATATATATATATATATAGTAAGAGGGAGAGAGAGAGAGAGAACCATACAGATGTGTAGTTTTTATACATTCCCTTGACATCTAATACAGCGGCAGTTTTGATTTTAAGTGTGTGCCTGTATGTGTGTGTGGGGGGATATTGGTCTACTATGAAGTGCCAACCAGTTACTTTTCTGAAGATGATTACAATGATGTGTATGTATATATATATATATATATATATATATATATATATATATATATATATGTGTGTGTGTGTGTGTGTGTGTGTGTGTGTGTGCCTGCTAGAATACATAATCTTGTTTTTCCTAACTTGCTTTTGAGTATTTTTTCCATTCTGCAATACTAGCTATGGTAAGCCATATTCAAGTTTTGGTGTAAGGACATTCCTTGATATTGCCCTTCGTCCTTCTAGGGGTAGTAATTAAGATATCTTGTAGCAGAGTTCAAGCTGTGCTAGGGTAGTATTGATGGCTTTGTGTGGTTGGTAAAGGTCAATGAAGGATCAATATAGGGCCAAGGTATCTTTACTATCTAACATTTGCTATGGTGTTATTGGTAATGTCTGTTAACAGACCTGGGGGAAAGTTATGAAGATTATGAAGTGTGGCAAATAGTATAAACTTGATTTTTAGGGGTTAAAAAGTACTTATTAGCATGGGCCAAACTGTAAAGTGCTCTGCAGCAAGTTTGTAGTCTGTGCTATAGGGCAGTAACACATGTATATGACTCAGTTAAGAGACGATCATCTGTACCCAACCGCCTTGTGCTAAAAAGTGGATCAAGGTGTTGTGGGTAGACGTATGGATCTGCATATGTGGTTATATTCAAGGAGGGAAGGTCACATATTTTATTATTTATGAATAAGGAAAATTCTCACATGGCTCTCATTTCTGGCTGCAGATCCAAGTATTTTATGACTTTGTGTCTCTCTGTACGCAATACACTGTAGTCACTCAGTGTGGCAATTTCAATGATCAATGCTACTTTTTTCTTTTCTTGGACCACTCCATCTGGTTTTCTAGCATCTCTCTTTTGAACTGTTGGTATTGGGTGATCCCATGTGATAGAAACTTTATTTTCTATAATTCTTTGTGGTTCATGTTTCAAGTGTATTTCAGCCTCTTCGGTACCATAATGTTTGCACAATCTCCAGTGTAACAGTCTCGCCACATTATTATGCCTTTCAGTATACAGTCCCACTGCCATTAGTGCATCACAACCAGCAGCAAGGTGTGTTACTGTTTCCAGTTTGGTTTTACAAAACCTACATCTGTCTTTCTCCCACAGGTTCAATGGACTTTGTAAACTACTGTGTACGTAGCCCACTATCTTGTGCTGCCACTATTAACCTTTCATTTCTTGTTGTGAATTCACCTTGCCTTAACCATTCCTGCGTTTGTTCTTGATCAACATGAGGCCTTTCCTGAAATTTTCTATACTTGCAAATATATGTTTTTCCCACATTTATTGCCTTCTCATCTGGTCCCTCACCTTATATTCTTTTGTTTGTTTTTAGCACATTCAGTTGCTGCCTGGTTTTTATCTACTTCTGGTTTGATTTCCTTTCCTACTTGACATCGATATGCTTCTGCTAAATTAAGCAGAGATGTCATCTTAGATTTATTCTCCTCATGTTTCAAAGCTTTCACTACATTTGGAACTTGAGAGGTTAGTAGATATGAGTGGAGTCCCACAACTGCAGATCTATATATGTAATAAATTTCAATGAGTGTCATCCCTCCTTCGGAATGGGGAATATATAATCTTGGTATACACTGATTTTCATAAATCATTTGGTAAGCATGAAGCATCCTTGTTTTATATCCAATCTATCCAACACATTTTGGGTCCAGTCAATCACTCCAAAACTATAAGTTAGGACAGGGAGAGCAAATTGATTTATGGCTTAGATCTTGTTCGTAGATGTCAATGCTGTTTTCAGGATTAATTTATGTACCCCTTACTAAGCTTAAGTCGCCTCTGTTCATGTTTTATTGCTGGTCCTTCATCAGTTATCAAGTATTTAAAAACTCCCTCTTGCTCTAGTTGTTTTAGACCACATACTTGTCCCAAACTGATGTTTTCCTGGTGCTGCAGTTTTCCTTAAAGTATTTTTTAAAGTTGCTTTTGCACATTTATCAAGACCAAATGACATGCCAATATCATCTGAAAGTTTTATGGCCTAAGCTGTTAAGTAAACAGCTTAATGGGTTAATGGCAAGGCAGAATAGCAACTGTGACATTGATTCACCATGGAATATCCCCCTTTGAATTTTTATCCCTGGGATAATCTGTCCTTTATCAGGGTTTAATTGAAAAGTGGTCTGCCACTGTTTCATGGTTACTGTAAAGTAGTCAGTCAGTGTAGGGTGTATCTTATGCATTTTGAAACACTCTTATCCATGAATATGGGATACTATCAAGTGCTTCTTTGTAGTCAATCCATGGCATATCTAGATTATTCCCCTGCTTACAGTTCTCCATTATACATTAGTTAACAACAAAAGATCCTTTGTTCCATATGACTTTCGTTTATTGCCCATTATTTTTCCTGTTAACCAGTGTGTTGTGTATTCAGGGTGTGCATATATAGTTTTTACCCATGGCTAAATCCTCGTGCAAAGAAGTTAATACTTTAAGCCAAAAGTTAGGTACTGCATCTGGTCCTGGGTTTTGCAGTTTAGACTTTTCTCAACTTTATTTCAATCTCGTTGGCTGTTACTTCATCAAATTTCATATCCTGTACCTTTAAACTACTTATTCATTCTTTTACTTATATGCATTTAGCATCCTTGTTATGTTCCACAGGTTCTTCATAGATATTGCTAGACAATGTATCAATTTCCTCTTTTTTTGGCCAGTCTTTCAATTACTTTCACCTTATTTCCCAATTCTCTATAAAACTGTTTTGGGTCATCCAGAAATTGGTTATTTTGTGCTTTTCCCTTATATTTATCTTCTAAGTCCTTCCGTCTGTTTTGAGATTTTTAGTTTATTATCGCTATTAGTGCGGAATAGATCCTGGTCTGTTATACTACTGTGCATTGCTCTTATCACATCTATCCTTCTTAGTATTTTTGTTGATCTATTCCCTCTTCTATAATCTGCTCACATTGACACTTGTTATCTTAGCTGCTATATTGTTTTCTCTATTCAATATTTCCATGATGGCACTCACTTTCGGCCCCTATTTTCCCTTTCTACCCTGCATTCCAGTGGTAGATCTGTGTCAGTTATTAATTTAGCAGCACAGTAATATATTCTGTTTACTTCTGTTATATCGTATGGATCTCTATGGACAGTCCTAATTACTGTGTTCATTTGTTTTATCCAACTTCTGACTTTTGGGTTTTTTATTAACCTTCTACAGTCTATTTCTCTCACTGATCTTGATATATCCGTCTTTATCTATTAAATCAAGCAACTCTTCTCTTAACTCATTTTCTTCCGTACTGAGGGTATATCACCTAATTTCCATTTCTTGCGGGCATTTTATAGATAGTTCTATATCATCTTCTTGTGGCACATTATCTTCAATTTCAAACTGTGTCATCTGTTCTGTCATATGGGAACTCACTGGCCTATCACTCCTCAACGCTGACTGTAGAGTTTCTCAAGTTTCCTGTTCCTTTCCCTGCTTTCTAGCTTCTCATTGAGACATGTGCAAAGCACCCTTTGCAAAGCAATGTGTTTTACTAACCATGTCCTCCCAGGCAGAAAATGTATTGAGTCAACATGATAAACATCATCAACTTAGAAAATTATTGAAGTGATCTTTTGTTCATACTGTGGCCTCATCCTTGATCAAGGCAGAGTACTGCTCAATGCAAAAGATATCTGCCGAGACACACATTCAGACAGATCAACAATGTCTCTCTTCATATACTCCAAGGCAGTATGTCTCAGTTCATTAACACCCACATGCTCTATGATATAATCTTAATGGTACAATGGTGTAGTGACTTAAGTGTGCATGTAGATAGCATCCAGACACCAGATAAGCAATTAACCATCATTCTCTCCTTGTTTGGTATAGTAAGTGTGGCATCTGTGTCGTACAATGAAGTCCTCTCTGACAATAGTTTGGATTAATATGTTATTGCCTGCTTAAGGGGCCTTGCTATTGCAGATCTGCTGTGTTTCAGTCTGTGTCATGTTTGGTTTTGCTGGTGGTGAGTGCTTTAGCGAGGGCTTAGGACAGGCATTGCCATTCATAGGCATTGCAGTTCTTAGAGGTTTTGCAAGATTGCATTTTTTACAGCCTCAACACAGGCTTGCCTATGTTTGTGGGGGACACTGTGTGATGGATGTATTGTGTGTGTTCTTCACAAACTTATTTGGATGTGTGCTTTTTGACTCCAACGAGATTGTGTATCTCCATCTCTCACATAGTCATCAGCAAACTTGGTCAGCCAGAGGCATTTAACACTAGCTGTCACTTTGGATAAGTAAATGTGATCGGGAGCAACTCAGAGCCCTGTGGGACTACAATATTTACCTGTTTTTTTGTGAATGTGGTTTCCTCTTTAAATTTCTCATTTGATATATCTTTCAATTCCATGCAAATGGCTTCATTAACAGTCACTGTGCACTGTTTAACACCATTGATGGTTTGGACATTGCTAAAGGAATCCATGTGGTTTTCCTTGGCTTGGCTTAGCTAGAGAAGTTATCTTATCTCAAAATTGGCTCTGGTAGATATAACTTGCCATATTTATTTACTCTGAAGAAAGAGTTGTGGGTTTGCTGGGTGGTGCACTTTTTCATACAGTCTGTTTATGTCTGGATTCTATGCTGTCTCTATGCATCTATTAACATGATTTTACAGAGTTCCTGTTTTCAATTCAACATAGGCAGCTGCGTTCACTGGGTATGTGAGCTGAATATTTGTCAGGTAATTGATCAACAAGAGGCAGTTTGCATAAGCGTAGTTCCTAACTGTTACAAGATTTGATGGGGTCATAGCATTGATGAGACAGCTTTAGGGTATTACCTTAACACAGAAGACACTACAGTAGGGGTGTGGCTGAGGGAGTGCAGCATTCACACATAGGTGTGAGTGCCATATCCAGTATGTTTGCATCACTACTGGGGTAATGCCCTTAAGTGGTCCAGAATGTTTCTTTATAAAGTCTAGGAATGTGTGGTCCTGCAGGCATTAAATACCTCAATTTTCCCCACACCTCAGCACCATAGTATGACCATTTCGCATATCCACGTTGCTGACACATAAATGAATTAATTTCCCAGCAACCCCTTCAGTTGTTGGCCCATGTATGCACAAGCACTTATTTGCCACACATAAGTAATTCCTACAGTCACCCTTACAGTTGATTGTCCGTGTATGCACAAGCACTATATTATCATATAAATGAAACATTTCACCTAATCATATATTTGGTAGTTTGACCATGCTCGCACAGGCACTTCCATAACACCAGCAGGAGTCAGTATTGCCAAATGAGAGAGTGAGTGTTAAATCTGTCATACCTCCGTAAAGCACTATATGGATGCCAGTGTCATAGCCTGCAATGTAACGCCTAGAGTGGACAGATGGATCAAATGCCAGCAAAATTCTGAGTGTTATCTACCAAAACTACCCTTGCTGATAGGCACTCCCTCCCCATATGATGACTCACAGGACAGAGAGAAATGTTGAAGCAAATAATTTTTTGGTCCACGTTAAGCTCTTATCCTAGCTAAATAGAAGTTATGTACTTACCATAACGTTCCATGTGAGTTGTTTATCTCGCCTTTATTCTCACTGATGGGTTCGGAGCCGATCCTTGGCTCCAACACGGCCGATAGTAAGCTCAAGGTTTGCCAGTAGCTCGAGACCATGCCCCTTATCCCACAATGCACTGCTGGAATTACCTCAGATCTTGTTTGCTGCGAATAACAGTATATACATATATATACAACATATACATACCCTCTTATATATATATATCTCTATGAAGAACACTTCCCAAAGGGGAAGAAGAAATACTGAATAACCAGGAAGGTACTAGCCTCTAAGTCAACAGTCAGCCTGGAGGAGGAAGGAGGGAGGGACATGAGAATAAAGGCGAGATAAACAACTCACATGGAATGTTATGGTAAGTACATAACTTCTATATGTGAAGTTGTTAAATCTCGCCGTTTATTCTCACTGATGAGTAGCATCCCTAGCACCCTCAACCTTGGGTGGCTCATGGGAGTATGTTCTTCAGTACCGTAGAACCAAAGGAAGACCTGTCCCTTGAAGCCCTATCTACTTTGCAATGTGTGATAAAGGTATGAGGCTTAGACCAAGTGGCTGCAGTGCAAATATTGTCAAGGGGCAATTTAGCCTGAAAAGCAGAAGAGGTAGAGACACAGCTCTGGTAGAATGAGCTTTTGGTTTGTGTGTTAAAGGCATGCTGGCATTCTTATAAACAAAGGATATACAATCGGATAACCATTTAGATAAAAGTTGTTTTAGCCACTGGATTGCCTTTTCTTACTTCTGAGAAGGATACAAAAAGTTGGTCTGATTTCCTAATATCTTTAGTTCTGTCAAGATAAAATCTGAGCTGTCTGTGAACATCAAGTTTGTGCAGCATATATTCCAATTTGCTAGAGTGGTCGGGGAAAAAGACTGGTAGTTCAATTACCTGATTGATATTTGATTCAGAACAGACTTTAGGTAAAAATGAGGGGTTTGTTCTGAGAGATACTCTATCAGCATGGAAGATCATGTAGGATGGTCTGATAGATAATGCTTGAAGTTCTGACACTCTGCAGGCAGACGTAATGGCCACAAGAAAAATTGTTTTCCAAGATAAAAATTTTAAATCACAAGAAGATGCTGGTTCAAAAGGGGGAAGAATAATTTGAGACAGCATAAAGTTTAAATTCCAGGGAGAAAAGGGAATTTTGATCGGAGATCTCATATGAAGAACACCTTTAAGGAAGGTTTTAGATAATTTATGGCTCATAATATTTGAGCCACCAAGACCAAAGTGGAAATTTGAGATAGCAGCTAACTGAACTTGAACTGTAGCAGCCGCTGTCCCTTCCTTAAAAATTTTTGTTAGGAATTCTAAAATCGAAGATAGCGGGGCTCGGAAAGGGTCAATGCTCTGTGCGTTGGCCCAAATTGAGAACCTTTTCCATTTACTGCCATATAATTTCCTGGTAGATGGCTTGTGAGAAGATAAGAGAATCTGTCTTGTATCTTCTGAAATTGAATGAAGCCTGGCATTAGGGGAAGTGGATTAGCCAAGCAGTCAGTTTCAGGGACTGAAGAGAAGGATGAAGATCCCCTGACGGGTGAGTCAGAAGGTCCGGAACTGGGTCCAGGATCCATGGATCTTCCAACAGATGATGGTGGATAAATGGAAACCAAATCTGTCGAGGCCAGTAGGGGGCTATGAGTATAACAGTCCTTCCCAGCAATTTTGCTTTCTGTAAAAATCTGGGTATTAATGGGAAGGGTGGAAATGCATAGAGGAGACCTGGGGGCCAATCGTGTAAAAGTGCGTCTCTTGGGGGGTGACCGGGAGGTGGTATTAGGGCAAAGTAGCTTGTGCATTTTGAATTGATGTGGCTGGCAAAAAGATCGCAGCAAGGTTGGCCCCATTTGTAGAAAATCAACTCCGCAACCTGTTGTTTGAGAGACCACTCGTGAGGGAGTAATATTGCCCTGCTTAGCTTGTCCGGTATCACGTTGGATTTTCCCGGGATGTGAGTTGCTAACAGAAAATGCTGGGACAACACAGCCCATAAGAGATACTATTCAGAAAACAGACTTAAACTGGAGAAATCTCTTTATAAAAAACAATTACAATACAGCAAAGCTTTCAGGCATAAAACCCTTCCTCAGTGCATTACAAACCATCAGTGGAAGACATGTTGAATAAATAAGGGTCTAACAATCATGTGACTAGCAGCCCATTAGTCACATGACATACACATATATAGCATTAAAATACCTAAGTTTATACATTTAAAACATCATAAATAAATATATTAACTGATAAAATATATTTATTACTATAACTTAGTTTGCTGTAAATGTTTTAAAACTGGTTTTAATGTAACTACATCATTAAGTCCTGGAAAATGATCTGCTTCTAGTCTAACTATCCATTGATACTCCTTTAGTTCAAGTATGTTATTAACGTCCCCACCTCGTGGTGTTTTTTCAACAGTACAAATAACTCTAAAAGAAAAACTGTGTTGGTTACCCTGCTCTATTATATGTTTATACAGTGTGTTTGTAGTTACTGCTCTTTTTATTTCTGATCTGTGTTCAATGATTCTGTCTTTAAGTTTTCTCACAGTTTTTCCTATATAAAATGACGTGCATTGTGAGCAAGTAGCCATGTATACTACTGATGTAGTATTACAAGTGGCTTTTATATTAAAAGTATAGAGTCTATTTGTTATCGGATGTTTAAACTGATGATTGGTGGAGTCAGAGATATCAGGACAGCATGAACAATTAAAGCATTTATAGGTACCTGGTTTCTCAATTTTAGGAATGGAATTAAAAACCATATCTTTATAACATAATTTTTGTTTAAGGGTATTCATGTTCCTAAAAGAAAAATAAGGTCTATCTCCTACCACTTTCTTAACATTTATACAGGCCATTAATATTAGCCAGTTTTTTTGTATAATATTCTTGACTAGATGTATTTTTGCATTATAGGAAGTAACAAATCTAATTTTTGTATCATTATACCTAATTATTGGTGTTACATTCCCATTAGTATATATTGGTCTTAGTGTAGTATTTCTATCTGCTATAATTCTATTTTTAACTTCTGATAGATGACTACTACTATAGCCACTTGTTATCAGTTCTTGAGACATAGCATCGAGCTGTTTAATGAAATTAGTATCTTGTGTGTTTAGTTTACTAACTCTACTAAGTTGTGATGATACTATACTTCTAAACACATGTGGTGCATGCATACTCTGGAAGTGAAAATACCTCCCTGAGTGCACTTCTTTCTGATGTATACTAGCATGTAGACAATCCTCCTTCTTATACAGTAATAAGTCCAGAAAAACTATTTTTTCATAAGAGCTTTCCATTTTAAACTTTAAAAATGTCGTAGTGCTGTTTAAGTATTGTAGAAAATCCTGTAATTCATTCTGTGTACCTTTCCACAACATAAAACAGTCATCTACAAAACGTTGATAGAAAACAACTTTCTCAGTAAATGGATTACCACTATTTAATAGATATTTCTGTTCCCATATATATAATACTAGATTGGCGTAAGTATTCGCCACTGAAGTACCCATGGCTACGCCTGATTTTTGTATATATAGTTGTTTATTGAACAAAAATATGTTGTTAGTTAAAACAAGATCAAGTAGACCACAGATATTTTCTATCTTACTTGTTGTAAATGGTGACCTAGTCATTAGAAACTCCCTGATACTTTCAATCCCATAGCTATTTGGTATTACTGTAAATAAAGATGTTATATCTAGTGTCACAAGTAATATTTCTTTTTCAACCATATCTTTTGCCAATGGTGTAAGATACCATTCTCTTAACTTTATTAGAAAGTTAGTTGTATCTTTTATGACTGTGTCACAATGTTCTAAAAATGGGTAAAGTTGTTGTTGTAGGTAGATAGAAATAGGTTCGGTGATCCACCCACCCCCAGAGACAATGGGTCTCATGGGGGGGTCACTAATAGATTTGTGTATTTTAGGTACACCATATAAACATGGTATAACTGGAGGTGGGACAGTGAAAAAATTAAATAGATCTATGTCAATGTCATTCTGTAGTTGTAGATCATAAATCGCCATGTTTATAATACTTATACATTTCTTAACGTCAGCCATATTAATATTTTTTTTTTTTTTTTTTTTTTTTTTTTAAGTATTAAAAACATACTTGAACTAAAGGAGTATCAATGGATAGTTAGACTAGAAGCAGATCATTTTCCAGGACTTAATGATGTAGTTACATTAAAACCAGTTTTAAAACATTTACAGCAAACTAAGTTATAGTAATAAATATATTTTATCAGTTAATATATTTATTTATGATGTTTTAAATGTATAAACTTAGGTATTTTAATGCTATATATGTGTATGTCATGTGACTAATGGGATGCTGGTCACATGATTGTTAGACCCTTATTTATTCAACATGTCTTCCACTGATGGTTTGTAATGCACTGAGGAAGGGTTTTATGCCTGAAAGCTTTGCTGTATTGTAATTGTTTTTTATAAAGAGATTTCTCCAGTTTAAGTCTGTTTTCTGAATAGTATCTCTTTTGGACACGTTTTTCATCTCTAATTGTTCCTGGGGATATCTATATTGCCTGAGGTCATCTGCAGCCTACTATCGTTTTACTACATGGAAGTGACAACTATGAACTACTCTATAAAATCTCTCATCAGTAATGAGACTAATCCATTATTGCAACTAGCTGCTATGGAAAATTCCAACAATGAAGGTAATACTTCTAAGGACATTGAATGTACTAATGAATTAATGAAGAAGTTACAGCTTTTTGAAAAGAAACTTTGTGCCTTTAAACGCTTGCAATGGCAGCGTTTTAGCTTTACAGCTTACTTGGACAAAGGCATAGTCCCGAGGGGACTAAGAATACTAAAAATGCCCTCCTACGGGAATATGTATCCAATTTTACTAAAACGCTGGCAACAATTAAATATAAAACTAAGTCTTGACTATATGTCATTAATGAACGACTTCTTTCTTGAAATTGAAGCTGACTTGAAACAAGAAATTAGTAATCTTGACAATGAGATACATGCCCTAGAAGTTTTTCAGAGTAATAAAACACTATACGAGCAGTTGTTTAATAGGGTATGTATGCTAGAAAAACGCCTTGAGGAATCTAAAAAGAAGAAACTGTTACGTGATATTAACGATTTTTCTTTGGGTCAAATTTTCTCTTGGCCCAAACCAACTTTTACTAGTAATGCCGTTAAATCTAATAACGGTAGAAGAACACATTTAGACACCCTAGATACGTTCGAGGACGTATCTGTAAAATCCAAACATCGAGAAGCAGTAACAACACCTGTGAATACCAACCAATCGGAAGGTACGATGTTGCCGACACCCACTAGCGTCATTGACGTCGATGCAGATGCATCAGAAACAGAAAAACGTCCGCAAAACAAAAAGGATAATGGAGTTATACAGAGAGGAAGAATGCAACAAACAACACTGAATTTGGCACGTTTTCAGCTGACTCAAGCTGAAGCAATTGAGGAGCGAAGTGCTTCAAAAACTAGAACGACATCGACGTACAGGGCGCCAACTCCGGCTAAGAGGAAGAATGAAAGCCCTTTGGGACTAAGCAAACAATTCCACAAATAGAACGAGGTATATTAAATTTATCTAGCTTCAAGTTGAACGAAGCACATTACTCTCTATTAAAAAAAGGGCTGAATTTTATCCCAACAGCTAATGAAGATGTGGTACATGTACTGACTGATTTAAAGTTGTTTGTGAGAACAGTAACTTTAAAAATGTTATTTGGTAATACCTGTAACACTGGGGCTTTATGTAAAAGACGGAGCACATTCATTCCTAGTAATGTACCTGTGCTAACTGCCTTTAATGATATCTGTGAACTAGAAATCAGGAAGCTATATACAAATAACAAGATTTCAACAAGATTAAATTTAACATACTTGGAATATAAGGCACTTAAGTCATTAATTAATAATCAAGATATTATAATTAAGTCTGCAGACAAAGGAAATGTTATTGTAATTATGGATAGAATCAAATATATAGACTCAGTACAGCTTTTGCTTAATGAAGACACAACCTTTAAAAATATTAATATGGCTGACGTTAAGAAATGTATAAGTATTATAAACATGGCGATTTATGATCTACAACTACAGAATGACATTGACATAGATCTATTTAATTTTTTCACTGTCCCATCTCCAGTTATACCATGTTTATATGGTGTACCTAAAATGCACAAATCTATTAGTGACCCCCCCATGAGACCCATTGTCTCTGGGGGTGGGTGGATCACCAAACCTATTTCTATCTACCTACAACAACAACTTTACCCTTTTTTAGAACATTGTAACACAGTCATAAAAGATACAACTAACTTTCTAATAAAGTTAAGAGAATGGTATCTTACACCATTGGCAAAAGATATGGTTGAAAAAGAAATATTACTTGTGACACTAGATATAACATCTTTATTTACAGTAATACCAAATAGCTATGGGATTGAAAGTATCAGGGAGTTTCTAATGACTAGGTCACCATTTACAACAAGTAAGATAGAAAATATCTGTGGTCTACTTGATCTTGTTTTAACTAACAACATATTTTTGTTCAATAAACAACTATATATACAAAAATCAGGCGTAGCCATGGGTACTTCAGTGGCGAATACTTACGCCAATCTAGTATTATATATATGGGAACAGAAATATCTATTAAATAGTGGTAATCCATTTACTGAGAAAGTTGTTTTCTATCAACGTTTTGTAGATGACTGTTTTATGTTGTGGAAAGGTACACAGAATGAATTACAGGATTTTCTACAATACTTAAACAGCACTACGACATTTTTAAAGTTCAAAATGGAAAGCTCTTATGAAAAAATAGTTTTTCTGGACTTATTACTGTATAAGAAGGAGGATTGTCTACATACTAGTATACATCAGAAAGAAGTGCACTCAGGGAGGTATTTTCACTTCCAGAGTATGCATGCACCACATGTGTTTAGAAGTATAGTATCATCACAACTTATTAGAGTTAGTAAACTAAACACAGAAGATACTAATTTCATTAAACAGCTTGATGCTATGTCTCAAGAACTGATAACAAGTGGCTATAGTAGTAGTCATCTATCAGAAGTTAAAAATAGAATTATAGCAGATAGAAATACTACACTAAGACCAATATATACTAATGGGAATGTAACACCAATAATTAGGTATAATGATACAAAAATTAGATTTGTTACTTCCTATAATGCAAAAATACATCTAGTCAAGAATATTATACAAAAAAACTGGCTAATATTAATGGCCTGTATAAATGTTAAGAAAGTGGTAGGAGATAGACCTTATTTTTCTTTTAGGAACATGAATACCCTTAAACAAAAATTATGTTATAAAGATATGGTTTTAATTCCATTCCTAAAATTGAGAAACCAGGTACCTATAAATGCTTTAATTGTTCATGCTGTCCTGATATCTCTGACTCCACCAATCATCAGTTTAAACATCCGATAACAAACAGACTCTATACTTTTAATATAAAAGCCACTTGTAATACTACATCAGTAGTATACATGGCTACTTGCTCACAATGCACGTCATTTTATATAGGAAAAACTGTGAGAAAACTTAAAGACAGAATCATTGAACACAGATCAGAAATAAAAAGAGCAGTAACTACAAACGCACTGTATAAACATATAATAGAGCAGGGTAACCAACACAGTTTTTCTTTTAGAGTTATTTGTACTGTTGAAAAAACACCACGAGGTGGGGACATTAATAACATACTTGAACTAAAGGAGTATCAATGGATAGCTAGACTAGAAGCAGATCATTTTCCAGGACTTAATGATGTAGTTACATTAAAACCAGTTTTAAAACATTTACAGCAAACTAAGTTATAGTAATAAATATATTTTATCAGTTAATATATTTATTTATGATGTTTTAAATGTATAAACTTAGGTATTTTAATGCTATATATGTGTATGTCATGTGACTAATGGGCTGCTGGTCACATGATTGTTAGACCCTTATTTATTCAACATGTCTTCCACTGATGGTTTGTAATGCACTGAGGAAGGGTTTTATGCCTGAAAGCTTTGCTGTATTGTAATTGTTTTTTATAAAGAGATTTCTCCAGTTTAAGTCTGTTTTCTGAACAACACAGCCCATTGCCAGACCCTGAGGGCTTCTCGACAAAGGGGGTAAGACTTGGTTCTGCCTTGCTTGCTCAAGTACCAGACTACTGACATGTTGTCGGTCTGAATTGCAATTGTCCCTAGAGGGAGAGAGTCCTGAAAGTACTGCAACGCCAGAAGTACCGCTCTCAACTCTAGAACATTGATGTGCAGATGTGATTCTTGATCTGTCCATGTGCCTTGGGCAGTCTTTCCCTGAAAATGCCCCCCCCATCAAGGAAGCGTCCGTGGTCACAGTGGCTACTGGGGGGGGGGACAAAGGGTCTTCCAATTGTGACATGAAGAGATGTCAACCACCACCAAAGGTCTCTCCTGCAAGAATCCGTGATAAGAATCCTGTGGTGCATCGGTAGTTTCTGGTAAGACCACTGAGCGGAGAGGAGCCATTGAAGAATTTCCATATGCATCCTTGCGAGTGGTATAGCCAGGATTGCTGCCGCCATCAAACCTAGTACTTTCAATACCTCCGCTGCTGTAGCTTTATTTTTTGACACCAGTGAGCTGACGTTTTGGTGGAGAAGAGAGACTCTTTCGATAGGGAGATGTAGAGTGGTAGTTGAGGTATCTAACTCTGCTCCTATAAAAATGGTATGCTGCGATGGCGATAAGGCAGACTTTTCGAAGTTGATTGTAATGCCTAATTGATGGCAGAGTGTCAGAGTGTATTCTGTTGCCTGAATCAGTTGATGCCTAGTGGTGGCAGTGAGGAGCCAATCATCTAGGTATGGAAACACCTGGAATCCTAGACATCTCAGGTGAGCCGTGGCCACTGCCATGCATTTGGTGAAAACTCTGGGGGCTGTAGTGAGACCAAAGGGCAGGGCTCGAAACTGGTAATGATTGGCTCCCAGCCGGAAGTGCAGATGATCTCTGGAGCGTCTGTTCATCTTTATGTAATAGTATGCATCCTTGAGATCTATGGAGCACATCCAATCGCCTTTCCCTAAGAAGGGAAGAATGGAATGAAGCGTGACCATTCAAACTTCTCTTTGTTTATGAACTGGTTGAGTCTGTTGAGGTCCAAGATAGGTCTCCAATCCCCTGTTTTCTTTGGTACCAAAAAGAATCTTGAGTCAGTTCCGAATCCGACTTGGTCTGCTGGGACTGGTTGGGTGACTCTTTTCTAGCAATCTGCAGACCTCTACGATTGCTTGTTCCCTGAGATTGGGTGGAACATCTGAGATTTTCTTTATAGGAATAGGAGGGGTAAAGAACGGTATGAAATATCCTCTGGAAATTATGCTTTGTACCCAAGTATCCAATGTTATGTTTAGCCAGGCTACTGGGTACAAAGACAAGCAACCCTCGACTGCCTCCAGAGCCGAACAGTCAGGCCCCCTTTCAGGGACGCTGGTAGGACTGACCGGAGAACTGACCCCTGTCACCCTGTTGTTGCGGACCCCTCTGCCACGGGGGTGGCATCTTCCGTTATAACCCCCTCCTCTGCCTCTCGAGGGGATTTCTCCATGTGTGTCCTGAAAGGCTGCCTGAGTTTTTCGGAACCACATTTTTCCTCCCCTAGGGCCCTTGGGGTAGGGCCAAGTAGGGATAAAAAAACGGACCCCAACGGCAGATAAGGTCTTGCCTTCCTGCTCACACCTGGTTAAAGTTTCCTTTACTTTGGGCCCAAACAGTGATGAGCCATCAAATGGGGTATTAATAAAGGAAGACTTAAAGGGTTCCGCAAAAGAACAGAGACGCATCCAAGCTTGTCTTCGAAGAGCAATGCCCGAACTAGTGGCTCTACACGAACCATCAGCTGCATAGTATATGAGACGCATGGACGAGTTTACCACTAGGTTTAGGGTAGCGAGCTGGGCGTTGACTTTGTCAGCCACTCCTGCAGCTACCGTACCCTGGAGAGTATCTCCTAGCTCTTTCAGGAGGTCTCTCTGTAGTCTTCTAAAATGGGTTAAGTAGTTCAGTGATCGCAGAGAAAAAGTCGCTGAACTAGACATGCGCTTCCCATATCTATCCATAACCCTAGAATCTCTGTTAGGGGGATGGATAGAAGAGGATGTCTCAGATACTTCCTTTTTGGTGGCTGCAGCTACCACCATGGCATCAACAGGCACTCCTTTTGTCAAAAATGGCTTGTCCACTGGGGCAGATATGAATTTATTGGGTGTATAAGGGACAGGTTCCATGGCCTCCGGTGACTCCCATGCCTTACGAGAGATCAGTTCCATGAGCTCGTCGTAAGGCAGAGACACCCAAGAAGTGGAAGGTTGAGAACCAAAAGCCTTCAAGAGCACAGACTTATCCTCAGTAGGGGTCTTGGACTGCCAATCGCCCCTCTGACTAAGGATCTCTAGTATCTCTGCAAAGGAGATATCCTCAGAGGGGGATCGAGGGGACCCTTCTGACTCATCTAAGTCCATGTCAGATGTCAAAGACTCCTGTGGGAAGTCTAAGTGCCTCCTCTTGCACAATCTCTTCCTAGGCACCTCCTCAGTGGGGGGATCTGAGGAGGTCTCATAAGAGCAGGGGACGCCCTGTGGGGGTACTTGAGGCTCGAGGTCTCTATGCTTAGAGGGATCGGTAGATGAAGAAGCAGACACAGCAGCTTGAGGGGAAAGAGAAAGCTGAACCGATGCTGAAGTTGTCTTTGGGGACAAAACTCTCATAGCATCGAAGGCACCATGACGAGAAGGAGTGGACGGACCCGATAGTACCGTCCGATCCTCCCACACCGAAACCCTGGGCTCCGAGCCCGAGGTAGGAGCTGAGCTCATCCGAGCTGAAGCCCTGAGAGGAAGAGTTGGCACTGACAAGTCGGTGCGACTATCCTCCCCGGACCCGACGGGAGAGCGTTGGCTCCTAGAGCCCTTAGTCGGGGCCGATGACATCCGAGTAGATGGAGCCAATAACACCGGTGTGGGTATCGGCTCCAAGGGTTCGATCACCACTGGTTCAATTTCCTTCGGCTCCGAGAGTCCAGTACGGCTTGGAGGAGGATTAGACAAATCCGGTTCTATGGTCTTCGGTACTGACGAGCTGGTCGGGGCCGACAACAATTTGGCAAGTCCTGGTGCATGTAAAAGCTTCTGTACTAGCCGATCCATGTACAAATCTGAAAGGCTGACTGAAGATTTAGCTGAATGCACCGAAGGTGCTGACTGGAGCAGAGGTGAAGAAGGAACTTCAGAGACCGGCTCCAATACTGAGAGTTGGCTCCGAATCAAAGGTACACTCGGGTCTGATGACTGTGGAACCGATGACCCTCCTTCTGAAATCTTACCCTTTTTTATGACCTTATCTGATGACTTAGATTTTGAGGATTTGGAGAATGTACTAGCACCCTCATGGCTACTCAAAACTTCCGAAAAAGATTGCTGTAGCAATCCCCTGTCTATAAGTTTCCTCCTTCTCTCCAAGACAACTCTTGAAGAAAAGGAGTGGCAAATGCTACAGGTGTCTTGCAGGTGTTTAGCCCCCAGACAGCAGACACATTGAATGTGTCCATCAGTGACAGACATTTTCTGCCCACAATCTGGACATTTTTTGAATCCCGATTTGGGATGGGATTTCTCCTCATGATCCGACATTTTAAAGGAAAAAACAGTAAATTAAATCCACAACAACTAAGCCCAATCCAGGCACTATCTACAACAGTATTATATATACGCAATATAGATACAAATATAGGGCTAAGAGGCCACAGAAAAAAGCCTGACTATTATAAGGATTAAGTAGAGAGAGAAAAAGGGCTAAAGGCCCACACAACTAAGAGGCCATAACTTTTAAACTATTTATACTATCTAAGTATTTAACTAGAGAGTAAATATAATAGAACTAACACACACTATATTTTTTTGAACAAAAAAGAAAACTTTTTATAGACTTGCTGTTAATTTTTGTCTAAAATGGTCTGAGCTAGCTGGACCACCGAGATCTCTCTTGCTGCGGCAAACTAGATCTGAGGTAATTCCAGCAGTGCATTGTAGGATAAGGGGCTTGGTCTCGAGCTACTGGCAAACCTTGAGCTTGCTATCGGCCGTGTCGGAGCCGAGGATCACCTCCGAAACCATCAGTAAGAATAAACGGCGAGATTTAACAACTTCACATTGGTAGTTACATACCCATATAATGTGACATATCAGTGGAGAAGGCAGTCATGTCTCTACTCCTGTATTCCATTATAGCATGGTCACACAATCCAAGCCGGGAGTAGAGCACAGTCATAACATTGCCTGTTGGTGAGACACTTGAGCACACGTGTGATGTGTCAGATCCTGGCAGTGTGCAGACATCTGACCATGGCCTTTGTGTTGTGCTGGGCGAGTGGTACATCAAGGTCTGTAAACCTGCACATATGGCACAGCTGACTGCATGCATATGGAGTCATATCTCACTAACTTACTTGGTGAGACGTGACAATGCTTTGGCTATAGTGGACACCTGCAATTTACAACTGGATGTGACCAATCTACTGTTGATACATGGTTGTTTGCTGCATTCATTGAATATTACTACTGTTTGACGCAGTGTGTAGCTGCGGGCTTTGTCTGAGGTTGTTTTTTGGGTTTCTGATTTCTTTTTCCTCCATTGTGACATCAGCTAATCATTTTTATGTATAGGAATGCTTCCTGTATTAACCGTAAATGATCAGAGTGCATTTCTGTGTTGACAAAGCAGTGTGCCACTATAGGTATGGCATAATTTGTCTGGGACATACTGACAAAATGCATTGTTATTCATTTTAATTTCAGTGTTGGTACTGTGATGGAACCAGACATGCACAGTGTATCAAGGCCTGCAGATGGAAGGTCTTTATTATATACAGTGTGTGTTGTGGTGGTTTCAATTTTTTACTGCTGTGAGTGTAATGGTCACAGTAGTGGGTTGTTAATCTTTTCATCTGTGTTGGTCTAGGTATCCCTCAGAGACCTCTCCAGGTGTGGATATGTGGCCACTCTTATGTGCACTGGTCATCAAAAAGAGCTCTAGGAGTAGGAGCGAAAAATCTATGGCAATGTGAGTACGAAATGCTGGTGTCCTGGGTCGGCAACAGAGGCCTGCGGTGGGAAGGTCTGCTAAACCTGCTGTGGGAGAAGTATGGCTGCAGTGAAGAACCAGATATCGTAGTACTGCATCTGGGTGGAAATGACCTGACCACATGCCCCCTGGTTGATCTGAAAGGGGAAATCAAGCAAATTTTCTATCGACTGCTTACATGGTGGACTAATATGCATATCATATGGTCGGATATCATACAAAGGATGGATTGGAAGAGTGCGTGTAGCATTAAGGCCATTGAAAAAATTAGAAGACTGCACAATAGCTTTATGTGGGGACAGATGGAGCTGTGCAAAGGATCTGTGATTCACCATACATCCATAAATGCTAGGTTCCCAGAAGTATATCGGTATGACCGTGTTCACCTTAGTAACAGTGGACTGGATTTATTTCTATCTGATTTGAGAGACTCTGTACTGTTTGCAAAAACAAAGTTGCACAATTGACCTTTTTTTAAATAAATGTGCTGGCAAAGCATTCAATAGCATGTGTAATTGTACTGATTAATGTAGGTGTTTGTCTATCCCAAGTCTTCAGTCCATCGGTCAGTACACAGCAATGTGACATAGCCACAGCCTTCATAACATGTCTAATATAAAAAACATATAACATAGTCTGGGGGCTCTCTGTTGTCATCTGCAATGTGGTGGGGGCCAAGGAAAGCTGTGGTGCAAGCTGAGGCTTGACTCCATGAATCTTGTTGAACAGAAAAAAGTGAGTATAGCTGCAGTACAAGCATGTGAGTAAGTCCCCATCAGATTAGTGAGGTTAGTGCTTCAAGGTAAAAGTGTTAGTGTAACTATCTTAATTGTGCTGTGCGCTCAATACATGTATTAGTAAAATGTGAAGTCCAAACTATAGATGCAGTCTACTTGTCTCTGCCTAGACTAGCAGAGTATGTAAAACTTTAGTCACATGTTGCATGACATGACATGTCATGTCATGGACCCCTGCGCCGGCAACAAATGCAGTATGCTTTAGCAGTGTTTGAAATTGTGAAATGCATGCATCTCATTTGTGCTACTGGACTGATGTCATGTTTTACGGGACAATGTTTTGCTTTCTCCATTTCACAGAAGTATTTGACGTGATGTTCATGCTGAATATGCAGGGTCCAGTCCCTTTCAGTTTTGAGCCTGAATACGCACCAGGAGAAAGAAGACCCAATCTACACCGCGGTAGTAGTGGAAGCAGTGATGCAGAAGCACATGAAGAGAATATTGAGAGCATGAGTTGGTGCACTTGACAAAAGTGTGTTCTAATGAACACCCCTCGTGAGTGCTACTGTTGTGTATCGTTCCATCGAGCACATGGAAAAATTGCACAGCTTGAAGTCTCCGTTCAGCCACTGTGCATCACTGATCACATAGACTTTGAAATGGCGTGCCTAACCCCGGTTGTATTAGAATTGATTCTGCGGGCAATGCACTACGTTAGAAGGCGATCACGCAACATACAGTGGACCAATAGGTAAAGGATCATTATGGAATTTGCAAGAGGGTTGCTGTTACAGCACGGAGATCCTCTCAGTTTAAATTTTAAGTGGGTGGTAGATCTTACCTTGCACAGTATGAACATTAGTTTTTAAAACACCTCCAGTTATGTGCTGTTTAACTGTCATGACCAGATGAAAGCATGTTTACTTGTTTTGTTGTTCACTTTGGAAAGCCAGAGTAGAGCATGGTTTATTGCTTTCCGACTGTCGTAGCGAAATTGTCTCTTGTGTGCTGACACATTGGGAGTTGAATGCAGACAGGTGTAAAATTGAAGCTGCAGTACAGCTTTGTGAGCATTAGATTATCCATAATCATGATTCCTGTGATATTAGACTTTTGTATGTTGGGCAATGTTTGGAGCAGTTTGCCCACACATGTGTAATACTACATACTCCTACCTAGTATGGGGGAAAGTATTGGTTCATGATACTTGTGAGTAATGCATGATGAGGTGTAAGTTGCTAAACAAGATGTTGTGATTTGACAGGTTGTACCGCATGGTGGCATACTGGGCGTATGTGCTGTGGATTTTTGAAAACCGAAGACTGGGACTTAGGAGTTGTCATTCCAGCATGTGTAGTCTCACGTATACAACGACAGTTTCCTGCAGACAACAACGAATATGTTGGCTTCCTGCCTTTCGAAGGGATATGGGTATACCCTGAGTAACTGACATAGAGGGGTGTAATGACACTGGAATGACAATTCAGTATCTGAAATGGACAACAGATCATTTTGATTTTCTGCTATAAGGATGTATAAAAGTGTAATGTCATGTGTTTTTCTATGGCAATAAAAGTTTTAATTCTTTGGAAATCATTTGGTCTTATCATTATTTGAGGCTGACTGTGTCACTGACACATGTACTGGACTGGTAAATATGGATTTGTCCTCAGTCTTTGTAAATATTGACTATGGGTGTACAGCATCTATTGCTTGCATACTTATA
The DNA here is from genome assembly GCF_019279795.1 of Protopterus annectens. Taxonomy (NCBI): domain Eukaryota; kingdom Metazoa; phylum Chordata; order Ceratodontiformes; family Protopteridae; genus Protopterus; species Protopterus annectens. The sequence goes on along the minus strand of NC_056728.1, from coordinate 1,753,644,322 downwards.
CTGGCAAAGTGAAGCTTTTGTTAAATGATTTGTAGGCAGTGCCACTGCACTTTTTTTTATTTATTTATTTTTTTTTTGGGGGGGGGGTGCACTGTTCAAAAACTTTCTATTTTTATTTAGAGATAAGCATATGTTGCACTGTAGCACTGAACTTTTTTTGTATAAATATCTTTGATGCAGCAGATATGTACTGTATTACAGGAGATTTGCGTAAAACATTTCAATCAATAACTCGATGTTCTTTTTTTTCTCTTTTTTTTTTTATCAGGTTCGTCATGATTCTCCACAAGGATTGGCCAGAATGCCGCAGTGCTTAGCCTATGGCTGCCAGACCAGAAGAGGTCGCATGCCCGAAGGCATGTCATTCCACAGATTTGCATGCAATGCACAACAGTGCACATTATGGGTGCATCGATGTGGAACTGATGTTGGTGACATTCGAAAATTTGTTAAGGAGGAGATATTGAGCAACCCGCCAAAGCATTACCTCTGCTCACGTCACTTTGAAGAAGACATGTTTGAGCTGGATTACCGCTTTGAATTGATGCCAGAAAACATGAAACCACATCACCCTCGTCGTATATTGAAGGCCAATGCACTACCAACGCAGTTTGATTTTGATAAGAATCACATATGGAATACTTCAGTGCAACGTATTTATCAGAATATGCGAAGAAAGGTATGTATGCTTTTACAGTAATAACTCCCCATTAAATGATGTCAAGAAAGTTCAATATTACCAATATTGGGGAAATCAAGGTTCTAAACCATTAATCAATACGGGAGTTGTATGTAGTTACTGTAAGGGTGATGTCACTTGAGAGTAACATAGAAAAGTTCATGTGAAATAACGCAACATTATCTGTTGTCTGCATTATGGTGGAGATACAGAGAAGGGTGTTAAGTACTGGGTTTTATTTATACTACTTCAGTGGTGTGCACAAACATTACTGTTGTACATGCACTTGCAAATGCACCACCATCACTGGGTCAAATGAAGGTTACAATGTAGTACATGAAGTTTTTTTCCTCTTTTTCAGCTTGTGGAGGACCTTCTATCAAAACCACAGCCCGTACAAAACCATTTGGAAGACCCATCCAGAAGCAGTACTATGCAGGTAAATCAAATAGGTTACAGCAGGCAAAAGTACACTTGCAAGTAGCCTATGCACTCCCTTCTGCAATTTGTGCAGAATGGTGTACAATTAAGGCTTCATTACACTGCATAACTACATTTGTACTGAAATTATATAGTGTAATTTCCAGAGTAGATAACCGAAAAATATCTGAATAACTGCTGTACAGTTGACTAACAGTTGTACATCTCAGCGAGTATCACTTACTCCACACACAGGCTTGGAAGTATGAGTTGTCTAATGTTATTAAGGTGGGCATTTACAGGATGGATGTTCTCGTGACACAAAATGTGAAAGCACTGTGAAAGCAGAACATAATCAAAAGTTACGGAATAAGAGTCCTGTCACTAACACTTAACCTAGTACCAACCTATGAACCTATCGGCCCTAGGGCCTATACAAGCCTAGCCATAACAATTCACTGGCTATCTCTTCACACACTAATGACTTCCCTGGACCCCTCTCTAGCAGGGTGACTGATGTGATCACCGGGGTGAATTTCCTTTCTCCCATCTAATTGTTAAGGTTCCTTTGGAAGAGGGCCAAAGAAGAGCTCTGCTTGACATGTTTGGGCAGTCTATTCCAGAGTCTGGGGAGTCTGTGAGTCAGGAACCTATACTTCCAGCATGTCTTGTTTATTGTGATGACAAGGTTTAGATCCCTGGAGCATGTTTATTTATGGCAGGGGACCACCAGTTTGGCTTCTTATTTTGGAGGAGAGCATCTTGGTTCTATTTGGGATGGCACGATTCATGCATGAGTGGATGTGCTCGTACAGTGCTTTAGTGTAGGATTCAACAGTTGAACTTTAAGTTCCCGTCTGCATGGGTGTCGTGAAGTTTGTCACTTCGGACTTGAGTAGCATGAAGTTGGCTTTGGAGAAGTTTTTTTATGGAAGTTTCTTTACTGTGGGGTGGGATGTGGATGTTAAGGGTGATTAGCTCATGGTCAGACCTGACCAACGAGGGGGTGATCATAGGTGTGGAGCATAAATTTCCCATGTTGGTAATGACCAGGTCTAGGATATTGTAGCCCCTGGTGGGACAATGGATTAGTTGCTCCAGGGCATTGGAATTTATGAATTCCAAGAACCGCTGGGCAAAGGGGTTGGAACACGAGTAGTTTTCCCAGTTAATGGCAGGGTAGTTGAAATCGCCCAGTATTAGGAGGGTGGCCCAATGGTTAAGGTGTTTGCCTTACAAACACAAGGTGCAGGGTTTGAGTCTCACTAAGGGATAATTGGCTAGGCTTACAATGGCTCGCAAAGGCAGTTAGCCTAGTACTAACCTATGGTTGTATCTTAATATTTTACAGTATGTTTAATTGCCTGTAATGTATTTTTTCCATAGTGATAATTGAAACAGGAGGGTCTGGGGCACTGGGGTTGTGTGAAGAGCTCATGCAGAATAATGTGTATTTGAAAGGCGAAGTTACATCAACCTGGTTACAAATGACCACTAATTTGTAAAAATTCAGTATGGTCCCATGGTGAGAAGAGGGCACTTGACTAGTGGGGCACTGACACATTCAGCAAAAGTCAAGGGTGTGTACACATAAATGGACAGAGATGCATACATCAATGTTTAACGTATTTCTTCTCGTTTTGGATTAATAGCAGCATGCATCAGTTATGGAGCAGGACGATTGTCATGGGGGCACGTAGATGGACGTTAGTGAGCAGAATACCAGTGTGTACACAGACTCGGGCATTCATACTACTTATGTAAGTAACATGTACTACTTAGTACCTCAGTTAAACAGCAGATGATATCAGTGTACAGTGATTCCCTTGTGTTGTGAGTCAATACTGACCATAGTCAGTTGCTGGCTTTGCAGTGGACTTTTGGATTACACCCCTTGGCACCTGGTGCCATCATTGTAGCACCTAGTCGATGGTCAGCTTGTCCAGGAAATCTTTACACACAGTATGCCAAAATGTGGAATGGAATTGGCAGGGAAAGGTGTGAAGCATAGGTGCATGTGTTCGATGTATTGACAATACCAATTTCTTTTTCTTGCAATTGTTTTGCTATTAGGCCACAATGTCCATTTTTGGACATGGCAGAGTATTGTACGGAATGCTAAGTAGATATTGTTGTAAGTCAAGTGTGACATGCAACCAAAAGTGCAGGTGTTGGAATGACCCCGTTTGAAAGAACGTCACTAGAGACATGTAATATCAGGCTCAGTTTCTGATTTATTTGTAAATGGCTACCACAGCACAAGCATTACAACCATGAAGAACCCTCATCTTACTGTCAATTCTTAACTGCAATTGTCATGAATCATGATTGATTGAGACATGACACGAGACACTGACCTGTGGCAGTGTAATGCTTAATTTTTAGGCATGAAAATGCTGCAAGGCTTTTTATGTACTCGACCTTACTGTGTATGCTAATTGTATGCTAATTGTAATGTAGGACAATCAGTTTTGAGAGATACTGCTAAGTATGACCATAATTTGGATTCTAAGAAGGTGGAGATAGAACTTGGACCAGTTTGCAAAGAAGTCCTCGTGGACAACAGTGAGGTAATGACGAGCAGATTCAGACAAAGAGGTAAGTTGAAGAACAAGTCCCGCCAGACCCAAAATATGAGTAGTGCAGTAAGTATTGGAATACAGGTAAAGATACCAGAAACTAGTAGTAACCCATCTAAGGTTAAGTTTAGCGAAAGCCATGATGTTGGTATTCAATTCCCTGAAATATTAGTGCAACCATTCTTAGAGCACAACTACAGTAATGTGTCAAAATGCACACAGAACAGAAATTATGTGCATCCCAGCACAGAGGAGGATGTAGATCATAATTCTTTACAGAGTGCTAGTAATCGTCATTCAGTGGTACAGTCTGACACTGAACCAGTGCAGGTCCAAGAACAAAATGATGAGGGTAGCATGTCTAGTGACAACAGTAGTGAGGATTGTATGTCTGAAGGAAGTAGAGAAAATGAGAGTAACAAGAATCAGGAAGACCCAAACTGGGGTGAATCCTCAATCAGTATGTTTCAGTCTGGAATTCCAGGAATTGTCAGTGGAGGAAGAAGTTGTTGGACAAAAAAAATTCATTGTTTTCAAGAAATGCCTCGATAAGTTGTTGAAACTTACATGTCCAGTGTGCAGGACACCAGCTTGTGAAATAGAGAAGACCATATTTGGAACGTTTGTTTGTGTGAAAGTGTCCTGTTTTAATGGACATGAAATTCTAAGTTGAGAAAGCCAACCACTTATTGGTCGAATGCCAGCAGGCAACCTAATGAGTGCCGCCACAGTACTGTTCAGCGATAGTACTTATGCACACATATCAAGGTTTTGTGCTTACCTAGGTGTAAAATTCATTGGAAAGACAACATACTATGACATACAGAGTCAATATCTTTTCCCAGTTGTGCACTTGCATTGGCATGAGCATCAAACACAGCTGTTGAAGGACCTTGAGGGGAGATTGATAAAGTTAGGTGGAGACGGATGCTGTGATAGTCCAGGATTTTCGGCTAAGTACTGTACCTACATTATGATGGATTTAGACACAGGATACATACTAGATTTTGCAGAGGAGCAGATCTGTGAAGGGGTGGCATCAGTGGGACTTGAGAAGATTGGTTTTGAAAGGTGCATGAGAAATTTAATTAGTAATAGTGTAAGTATTGGAGTAGTAGTTACAGATATTCATCGAGGTATAGCAGCAGTAATGCGTACTGAATTTACTCAGATAGAACATCAGTTTGTCATCTGGCACATGTGCAAAAGCATTCATAAAAAAATTATGTTGGCTGCCAAACAGAAAGGGAAAGAAGATTTACTGCCATGGTGTCGCAGTATTTGTAATCACTTGTGGTGGTGTACAGCGACGTGTGAGGGTGATCCAGTATTACTTATGGAGAAATGGTTGTCCCTGTCATATCATGTGATTGACCAACATAGCTGGGGGTGTGCTACCAAATATGTGAAATGCCCACATTAAGTACCAGTCCCTCGTGGGACTCAGAAGAAATGACTAGAGGAAGGAGTAGAGTGCCACAGTACACTGCAGAAGATTGTAAGTAACACACTGTTTCTAAAAGACCTGAAGCAGATTACAAAGTTTTGTCATACTGACAATCTGGAGGTGTTCCATGCATTGCTGTGTTGTTACTGTCCAAAGTTAGAACACTTTAGCTATGGAGGGATGAAAGCAAGAACAATGCTGGCTATCTTGAACCACAATACAAATCTAAATAGGGAGCATTTAGTTATTAGATGCCCCTCTAGTCGCTCCGGGCCAGTTGGTGAAAAGAGATACAGAACAGTGTATCCCAAGGCAAAGCAGGAGTGGATAGCAAATCCTATATTTGAAGGTAGGAAGTCTGACTACATATATGACCTCATGATGAACGTAGTCTCTGCCAAGACAGGTAGTTTGAGTATGGAGCCAATGGAAGTACCAGAGCTGCCCAGAAACATAGCTCGATCTGAGCGGCCAGAGAAAAATAGTGTGATTGCACAGTTTCAGTCCCTCTTCGGCATTAAATAGTCAATTTCACATAAAAAATTTATAGCTGAGACTACTTGCTAAATGAGTCCAGTACAAATTAAGGAGAAGTTGACTGTCATGTGCGTATGTCAAAGGAGTTGAAATTTTATGCAGTGAAATGATTAGATAGTAAGAGACAGTGTCAGATAGTCTGCGAGACTGACAGCAGCAACAAATCTGACTACTGTCAATCATGTACAGAATAAAATGGAGGTAGAATCATTACAAGTGAAAACTGGAGAAATTGTAGAGTTCCTCAAGCGTCATTTCTTTTGAAAGGTAGCCAGTCCTGTTTAAGCAATTACAGAAGCTGATAACTGGCTTATGAAAGTGCAATGTAGTTGTTGGATTGGATGGGCCATTCAATTTGTTACGGGCACAAAATTGTAGGCAGTGCATTTGTTGAACATTATGCGAGAAAGATTGAGAGTCTGCAATACTTTGACAGATGCAAACAATCTGATTAGTGCCATTCAGTGCAGTGAAAAATGCAGGTAGAAAAATTAATACTGAAAATTTGGGAAATGGTAGAGTCCCAAAAGCTTTATATATCCTTTATAAGTGACAGTCATGTTTAAGCAGTTACAGAAGCTAACTTGTTTAGGAAAGTGTAATGAAGCTGTTGGCTGGGATGGGACATTGAATTTGTATCATGTGCACTGTAGCAGCTGAAGTCAGTCTTGGTTTCCATCCACTTTTGACTGTATTTAGGGTGATTGTTTGTCTCGCTTTGACCATGGTTGGTATGGGTGAGAAAGTAGAGACTGGTCTCAGCTAATGATAACCAAAGTTGTGACATTTCATTGTATAGTAGCCGAAAATGGGTTGTCTGGTTGTGTATTAATACAGAGCAACAATTGAACCATGTATAGTGTGTGTATGTATATCATTGTGTAATTGTTTTCCTATGCTTGTCTCGTCTATGAGTCCTGGCGATTAAGAAAAACTGATCTGAAAGGTGTGCAATGCATTTAATGGTAATGCAATGTACCTGTCCTGAACATTGCTGGAGAGAAGCATCAAACTGAATATGGAAAAGGTATTTGACAGGGACACCAGAATTACCTTCATGCTAGCAAAGGTGGGTATGACATGTGATTTTACAGTATTCAAGAAGTAAGCATTCAGTCATACATATGTGTTTATGTGTAATCTAACAGCATGCCTTATTGATGTGCATTACAGGTGATGTGAATGTGGAGATTTCAGCTGAAGAAATTCAACCTGAATGAAGTGAAAGTATTGGCATAGAAGTCATGGTAAATATTGCACAAAGGAAATTTTACATCCAAGGTAACTGCAATGACTTTAATACTGATAGCCCGTGAAGCAAAGGTGATGGATCATAAGTGAGTTTGAAAGGTAGACAATAGTCAATGTGGTTACTGAAAGGAAATGTCAGGAGTGTGTTATACATTATTTCTTTATGGCAAAGTAAGTAGCTTGGATTAAGAGTGGCATTGGTTATAGGTTGCCATATCCAAAGTGGTTACAATGCAAAGATAAAACGTATAGTGATAACAGCATTCAGGAATACCAGCTGGAACAGGTATCAGGTCGCTGGACAGAAACACTGGACAGGCATGCTGTACCTAGGATGATGGGCATAGAGACTGCGACCCAAGACGGGTATGGTTGTTGAAACTGTGTCTGTTGCCTGATGCACTTGCAAAGGTGAGGGAATTGGAGTGTACAGCAGCAGTCATTTAATTAAATGTTGTGGTCGTGTAATAGAAACACTTAAACAGTTGCAATGGTCATTGTCTGGTGACTTGACACGGGGGGAGGGCCATGATGGTC
>NC_056728.1:1753568055-1753623055 GCF_019279795.1 Protopterus annectens | reverse complement strand
CATCCAGGCAGTGTAATTTTTGTTCAGACCTATTTGAATACTCTGGGAAAAAGACAGGGAGGTCAATGGTTTGATTTAGATTTGATGTTGAAACCACCTTAGGCAAAAGGACGGGTTAGTTCGTAAGGAAACTCTGTCCTTATGGAACACAAGATAAGGAGAACGACAACTGAGTGCTTGAAGTTCTGAAATTCTTCTAGCTGATGTGATAGCCACCAGAAAGAGAGTTTTCCATGATAATAATTTCAAGGAACATGAAGCTGCAGGTTCGAAGGGGAAAGAATCAAAGAAGCAAGAACTAAATTTAGGTCCCAAGGAGAAGGAGGATTTCTTATAGGAGGTCTGAGAAGAAAACTCCTTTCAAAAAGGCTTTGCAAAGTTTGTGGGACATTAGGGCAGATTCAGAAATGCCCACATGGAAATTAGAAATAGCTGCCAATTGAACCTTAAGAGTAGATGGAGATGAACCTGCATGGAAGAGTTCAGCTAGAAAATCAAGGACTAGTTGGATGGAAGCGGTGAAAGGATCTATGTCCTTTCCTTGTGCCCAATATGAGAAGCGTTTCCACTTACTCAAATAAATCTTTCGAGTGGAAGATTTATGGGAAGCTATCAATATATCTCTAACAGAGTGAGATAATTGAGGAAGCCTGGCTACGGTTGGAACTGGAGGAACCAAGCAGTGAGGTTCAGAGAGGGGAGGGAGCGATGAAACTGACCCGACTGGTGGATCAAAAGATCTGGAACTAGGTCCAGATTCCACGGTCGCTCCAAAAGAAATCAATGTAGAAAGGGGAACCACACTTGTCGAGGCCAGTATGGAGCAATGAGGATCAATGAGGCCTTCTGAGCGATAGCTTTCTGTATTACTTGAGAGATCAGTGGGAAAGGAGGAAATGCATACAGAAGTCCCCGGGGCCAAACTTGGACTAGAGCGTCCCTGCTGGGTTTGCCTGGTAAAGGGAATAGAGTGAAGAATTCTCTGCACTTGCTGTTTTGGGGAGTAGCAAAAAGATCGCAGCAAGGCTGACCCCACTTGAGAAAGATTTCTCTCACTACAGAGTCTTTCAGAGACCACTCGTGAGGCATGAGTATGGCTCTGCTCAACTTGTCCGCAATGTGATTGGACTTCCCGGGGATGTGCGTTGCTATCAGAAAACGCTGAGAAGAAATCGCCCATTGCCACAGTCTGAGTGCTTCTCGACACAGGGGGTATGATCTGGTTCCGCCTTGTTTGTTGATGCACCACACTACAGACATATTGTCTGTCTGGATTGCAATCGTTCCCAAGGGAAGAGAGTCTTGAAAGGCTTGCAACGCTAAAAGCACTGCTCTCATCTCCAGAACATTTATGTGCAAGTGGCATTCGTTTGGTTGCCATGTGCCCTGGACTGTCCTGCCCTGATAATGCCCCCCCCACCTGATCAGTGAGGCATCCGTTGTCAGAGTAGCAACCGGAGGAGGTGGAACAAATGGTCTTCCCGACAGGAGCTGGGGGGAAGACATCCACCACATGAGATGCTTTTTGCACGCTTGCGTGATCATAATGGTGTGAGACATTGGAAGTTCCTGGTATGACCATTGGGTAAAAAGCATCCACTGAAGGATCCGCATGTCGTATCTGGCCAATGGAAGGAGAGGTATGGCCGCTGCCATGATTCCCAACACCTTTAGAACTAACCTGGCTTTGACTCTGTTGTTGTTGAGAAGAAGTGACACCAATTTGTGAATGTCTGATATCCTTTGGTTCGTTAGCCTTGCAGACATGTTTATAGTATCTAAATTTGCACCTATGTAGGTAATAGTACGACAAGGCGACAAAACAGACTTTTCGCAATTTATTGAAATACCCAGTTTTTGACAAACGCGAAAAGTATAATCTCTGGCCATCAGAAGGAGATGCTTGGTGGGAGCTGTGAGAAGCCAGTCGTCCAAATATGGAAACACCTGGAATCCTTGTCGTCTCAGGTGAGAAGCTACCACTGCCATGCATTTGGTAAACACCGGGGCAGTGGTGAGACCAAAGGGCAGGGCCCTGAATTGAAAATGACTGGTTCCCAGCCTGAAGCGGAGGAATCTTCTGGAGCGTCTGTTCATTTTATGTGATAGTACGCATCCGAAGATCTATAGAGCACATCCAGTTTCCTTTGCCCAAAAGGGAAGAATGGATTGCAGCGTGACCATCCGAAATCTTGTTTTCTTGACTGATTTGTTCAAGACACTGAGATCCAAAATCGGTCTCCAGTCCCCTGTTTTCTTTGGAACTAAAAAGAACCTTGAGTAGATTCCGGATCCTTGTTGGTCTGCTGGCACTGACTGAATTGCTCTTTTTGCAAGCAGTTTTGAAATTTCCAAAGCTGCTATATCCCTTTGAGCGGTGGAACATCTGGAAGGGATTTTTTTGACTGATTTGGAAAACGAAGAAAGGGGATAGAATAGCCTTCGGAAATGATGGACTGTACCCATTTGTCTTGAGTCAGGGATAGCCAGGCTTCTGGGTACAGTGACAATCTTCCCCCGACTGCCTCCGAAGATGGGCAGTCGGGCAACACCTCAGGGATGCTGAAAGGGCTTGTCAGGAAAGGCTTCCCGATTGCCCTGGTTCTGCGGACCCCCCCTGCCCCTAGGGCGACGTCTACCATTGTTATTCCCACCTCTGCCTCTGGTAGGAAAACGACTCTGTGCGTCAGGCGAAGTCCCTTGAGATTGTTTACGAAACCACATCTTCCCACCCTTCTGGCCTTTGGGGTAAGGCCTAGAAGGAGTAGAAAAACGGACTCCGACGGCAGAAAGGGTCTTGCCATCAGTCTCGCACCTAGTCAGGGTTTCTTTCACTTGAGGACCAAAGAGAGATGATCCATCAAAAGGGGAGTTCGTGAAAGACGTCTTGAAAGGGTCCGCAAAATTGCATAGCCGCATCCAGGCGTGCCTACGTAAGGCTACACCTGTCCCTGCGGCTCTGCTCGCTCCATCGGCCGCATAAGAGAGGAGGCGCATGGAGGAGTTAGATATGGAATTAAGGGTAGCCAGCTGCGTGTTCATTTTATCTTGGAAACCCGCAGCTGTAGGATCCTTTAACATTTCACTCGCTTCCTTGATCAAGTCCCTTTGAAGACGAGTGAAATGGCACAGGTAATTCAGCGAACGCATGGTAAATGTCGCTGAGGAGAACATCCGCTTCCCGTACCTATCCATGGACCTAGATTCTTTGTTAGGTGGATGGACAGGCACTGAAGGATCAGCCAGTTCCTTCTTTGTGGCAGCAGCTACCACCATAGCATCCACAGAAACTCCTTTTGATAAAAATTGCTTGTCTGATGGAGCTGTGATGAATTTAGAGGGTCTCCTGGGAGTGGGGTCCACTGAATCAGGAGCCGCCCATGCCTTCTTAGCAACCACCTGCATGAGGGGGTCAAGGGGGACACCCAGGAGGTGGAAGGACGAGAGCCAAACGCCTCAAGATACACAGATTCGTCCTCCGAAGGGTTGAGGGCTGGCCAATTTCCCCTCTGTTTCAGGATCTCCAGAATGTCTGCAAATGAGACATCTTCAGAAGGGGAACGGGGAACCCTCAGAATCATCCAGATCTGTGTCTGACGTGATAGACTCAGGTGAGTCAATGTGTTTCCTCTTGCACTTCCTCTTCCGAGGGGCTCTTCTGCCAAATCAGGAGAGGCCTCGGAAGAGGATGAAATCCCACAGGGGCTCCTGAGGAGCTGGCTCTCTGCGGTCCGGGATGAGGGAGTGAGTCGACTTACCCTGAGGCAGCATAGAGGGAGGGGCGGACGGAGCCGACTGTGGAGTAGAGCCAGGCTCTAACACACTCCGCATGACCTCGAATGCACCCCTGTCAGGCAGAGCCAGAGGTCCCCGCCCGAGGAGCTAAGAACCTCTCGGCACCGACAGTGATGGCTCCGAGGTCGATGTCGGAGCCGAACTCACCAGCGCCGAAGCCCCGAGAGGGAGAGGGGGGTCGGACAAGGGTCCGATGCCACTCACCCCTCGAGCCGACGAGGGAAGTCCGCGCCGAGATTCCTCCAAAGAAGAAAACGGAGCCGACGACGGAGCCGAAGACAATTGTCTCGGCTCCGAAGTAATCACAGTCTCGGTTCCGACACGACCTGGCTCCGAACTCAAAAGAGTCGAAGGAGGAAAGAGTTGATGGACTGGGGCAGGCACCGACTGATGAGTCGGGCTCTGAAGCATCTGGGCTAGTGCCTCGGACTTAAGTAGTCGACTCACCACTCTCTGAAGGTCATGATCGGACAGCCTCGATGACCTAGAGGAATGAGACCTTTGGCTCCGTTCAGACAGCAGGGGAGATCCTGGAGCTGAATGAACGGAGCCAAGAGAAGGTGACCTAGACCTCTTTCTAGTTGTCGGCTCCGAAGGTCTGGTCGGAGCCGACACGGGAACCTCAATAACCTCGGCCCCGGCCGGAGCCAAGGAAGCCACAGAAACTGTGGACTGAGACTTATCGGCTCCAGCCGGAGCCGATAAAGGCAAAGGTTGAACAACCTGAGGTCTCGGCTCAGAAGCCGGAGCCGAAGACCTCGATGCCTTAGAGGGCTTCCCTGTTGAAACTGACAGGGAATCCTCTGGCTTCAATAAGCCTCTCAGAATCAACTTGTTTTTTCTTTCCTGCAGGACCCTGGGGCTGAAGCCATGGCACACAGCACAGGAGTCCTGCAGGTGCAAAGGCCCCAGACAATAGACACAAGAAGTGTGAGCGTCTGTCAGAGACATTTTCTGACAGCACGCATCACACTTCTTGAATCCGGAGACCTTTGCTTCTTTAGACATTTCCCTAACTGACAGGTGTACACAAACACACACCCAAACACACAAGTTATACCCTGTCAGCAAAAAATAATAATTTTAGTAGTAATACTAGAAATTAAGTACAAAAAATTAAAGTAAACTACACAAACACTCCACTAGGGAAGGGAAGGCCAAAGGCCCAAAGGAAGAACCAAAGGTTCTTTTAGTAAAAAAACGGGAAAAATTAGGGTCGGGGATAAAGTTTTATGATCTACACTAATCTAGGAAGAATTTAACTAAAAAAGGGGGAAAAAGAGTAACTTTTAGATGAAAAAGCTAACACTCACCAGGAACCGGTAGAAGCAACCAACCTCGAAGCTGTAGCGGCAAACGAGATCTGAGGTAACTCTCGCCTAGCATTATGGGATATAAGGGGAGCCTCGAGCCGGTGGAACCAACTCTCGAGCTTTTAGAGTGGCCGAGTCGGAGCCGAGGTCGGCTCCGAACCCATCCAGCAAGAATGAAGGCGAGATAGACAACTTAACATCAGCAGTTCCCATTGTCCTGTTTTATATAGTAATAAAAATATTCTATATGTCTATGTCGATTCTATATGTATGTATGTGTATGTGTATATATATATATATATATATATATATATATATATAGATAGATATATATATATATATATAATGTATGTTATAGGGTTAGGAGATAGATTGGGTAAGAGGATTGAGTGAGTGTGTGATTCTGAGTGTTTAGGGTTAGGTTATATGATACAGTGTGTGTGTGTGTGTGTGTGTGTGTGTGTGTGTGTGTGTGTGTGTGTGTGTGTGTGTGTGTGTGTGTGTGTGTGTGTGTGTGTGTGTGTGTACCCTCATGCAAATGTGTGATGATTCCCAACAGTCTTCTGTAGTGGTAATCTTATGGGAGCAGCTGTTTTTTTTGGTTAAAGATGCAAGTTAAAGTTAGAGGCAGGGTTATCGTGTGTTACCACTGTGGCACAAGGAGGCTTTGCTTGTTACGATGGATATAGTAATCCAAAGACTCTTATACATCCATAAACCAATTAGCGCAGCTAATACTAGAACCATAGATATAAATTCACTACAAAAAATAAGGGCACATGGTAGATATAAATATTTAAAACATAGTGCTTATCTACCTCTGAAGAGCAAACTAACGGTGCAAGTTAAACAGTCTGACAAACACTCTGCCTTTATAAAGGATAACTGGTTAAGTGTTCATAAATTTACTCCCTGGCACAACTGGCCTGGCCCATCTTGAGATGCCAGTATGTGTAAGCTTAACCCAACTCATATATTTACAGGTTTTGGTTCTTGCAGGGGGAGCACATCATTAAAATGAATGTGTTTCTTCTCATGCCAACTGCTGTTTCTCAGCTCTCCTCTTGGGCAGCTATTTCTGTTTCCCTTGATTTTCACTGAAATTATTTTTTTTACATCTCTTATAAGTGTTACAAGCCTATGAATAGGGCTCTTACAACTGTATGCATAGCTTTATTATCATTTGCTGAAGATATCAGTCTCCACTGAAAATTAAGTTTCTTACATTTTGTTACATTCATTACAACATTGATTAAATATATAAAAATAGCCAGACAATTCCCAGTTTGTGATAAGAGAAGCCTGAGTCAATTGGCTTGCATGTTAATTTTTCTAAAATGGCTAGAGTCATCCTTGTATTTATGTGTGATCTTGGACATACTGGATTAAACAATGGGTGCCAGCAGAGGTGAAAATTGTCATATCCAACTTGATGAGGTGATAAGTGCATTGGTTTATGGCTTGGTATTGACTTTCATTTCATTGAATGAGAGGTTTAAATGCTGAGCTGTTTAAGATGCCACATGCATTTCAATGTATGAATTGATCTGAATGTGTTAACTAGTGTAATCTATTCATGAATTAAGTACAAAGTAGTAAAGTCAGATATTGTCTAGGTGCATCATGTGGACAGACAAGGTTTGGCTTAATTGTTTGGGGTGGCTATGCTGTTTTATAAAATATGTTCACAGGTTCATATTAGGCTATCTGCCCTAGGGCATTTATAAGCCTAGCCAGAGTGTGTTTGGCTTTCGCCACCCATTTTAAATTAATTTTGGTATGCCCTTTTTCAAGGTTAGTATACTGTGCCTCTGTCTAACAGTGACACAGAAGTGATACCCGGGGTAAACCTACTATCCCCCATCCACTCATCAAGATTCCTCTTGAAGAGAGTCAGTGAGGGACTCTGCCTAACCTGGACTGGGATTTTATTCCAGAGTGAAGGCAGCCTCTGGGTTATGAATCTGTCCCTCCAGCATGTCCTATTTATTTCAGTGCTGAGGTTCAAGTCTCTCGATCGTGTAGCTCGATGGGATTTGGATTTTCTGAGGTGCAGCATGTCCATTAATTCCGGGTTGGACATGGCTTTATACGTCAGGCACAGATTGCCTCTGAGCAGGTGGTATGCCACTGAGTAGAACTGGAGTTTCTTTAACCAGGCAGCATATGGCATCTGTTTGAGCCCTTTGATCCTCTTGGTGAGGTACTTTTGGGGTCTTTCCAGTTGCTGCAGGTGTCTGGTAAGGTACATCCCAAAAGGGGCATTGTACTCGATTATGGGCCTGATGAGGGATGAGTAAAGAGGCACGATGACCTCCCCTGATCTAGAGGTGAATCCCTTCATGATTAGGTGGGCTATATAAAAGGTTTTTCTAACCACTTTGGCCACGTGGTTGTCAAATGAGAGATTGCTATCAACTTGGGTCCCCAGGTCCCTAATTACTTCTTCCGTACTTAATGGATTACCACTTATGTGGTAATTTGTGGGCACTTTGTTTTTGCCAAAGGGGATGACTATACACTTTTTGGCGTTTAGCTTGAGGCCATGGCTCTGGCACCAGTTGTCTGTTTCTATGAGGCCCTTTTGGAGGATGCTTGTGTCGGCTGGAGAGTCGATTATGGCGCCCAGTTTGCAGTCATCTGCGAACTTGGTCAGCCACAGTCCTTCTGTGTTGGCCTGTACCTCTGAGAAATATATACCGAGCAAGAGAGGTCCCAGGACTGAGCCTTGTGGGACGCCACTTGTAACTGGTTTGGAGTCTGACATGGCTCCAGCAATTCTAACCATGTAGGTTCTGTCCTTGAGCCAGTTTGCAACCCATCTAGTGACATAGGGGTTTATATTTAAGCTGGTGAGCTTATCTATAATGCCCGAGTGGAGTATTGTATCAAAGGCTTTTGCGAGGTCCAGGTAGGCTGTGTGGACCACCTTCCCCTCGTCAATGGCCTTGGTGACTGTTTCAAAGAAATTGACCAGGTTTAAGAGGCAGGATCTGCCCTTAACAAAGCCGAACTGGGTAGGATCCAGTGTCTGTAGGTCCCCAATATCTTTATTTATAAGGTCCATGATGATCCTTTCCACAGCTTTGCAGACCAAGCTAGTCAGGCTTATGAGGCGATAGTTTCCAGGATCCATTGAGGCACCACCTTTGTGGAGAGGGACCACCGTTGCTGTACGCCACTCTTTGGGTACATATCCTGTAGTAAGGCTGAGATTGAACAGTAGTTTTATGTTTAGGTTTAGCTCTTCTTGGAGTTCATGTAGGACGCAGCCCGGGACACCGTCTGGTCCCATTGATGCTGTGTTTTTTGCTTTGGAGAGGGTGGCTCTTACCTAAGCATCTGAGATGTCAGGGGGGCAGCACTCTGCTGGGACAGATATTTGCCCTTTTGGTGGGGAGTGGGGGGAGAAGTTTGTGCTGAACCTGTCAGCTAGGATGTTGGCAATGTCTGTGGGTTCGGTGTATTTTTTTGTCATTTTGGACTAATTCTGAGCATATCTAGGAATTCCCACCCAGGTTCCTAACATAACTAAAGAAAGCCTTGTGATTATCCATAGTGTCCCGTGCAATTTTTCTCTCAAAGCTGGCCTTAGACGATTTTATGAGTGCCCGTAGTTTTTTGCTAATACTGATCAGAGATGCCTTCCCTTTTTGGGATTTTGCTCTATCATGTAGTAGCTTCCTCCTTCTATTGTATAGTTTGTTTATGGCTGGGATCCACCAGACAGGACGTCTACCTTTGGAGGATTGGGTCTTGGTTTTATTTGGGATTGCATGATCCATGCATTCCTGAAGGTGTTCATAGAATGCGTTTATAAAGGATTCTGCGGTCTGGGCCGTATTTTCCACAGGCCCAGGGGCTTTGAAGGATTCCACCTCGGTTTTGAGGAGTGTGAAATTTGCTTTAGAGAAGTTTTTCACTGTGGTTTTCTGGGCAGGGGGTGGGGTCGGGATGTGAATATCCAGTGAGATTAGTTTATGGTCTGATCTTACCAGTGAGGGATACACTTCTGGTCTGGAGCATAGAGTCCCCATGTTGGTGATGATCAGGTCCAGTATGTTTTCCCCTCTTGTGGGAGTGGTAACAAGTTGTTCCATAGCATTTGAGTTTATAAATTCTAGGAACCTTTGGGCTAGGGTGTTGGAGCTAGAGTAATGTTCCCAGTTTATGTTTGGGTAGTTGAAGTTGCCCAATATAATGGTGTTTGGAGAGACCTTCATATTTTCCAGTGTTCTCAGGAAGGCCGAGTGGAGTTCCTGGGTTTGGGAGGGTGGTCTGTAGCAGGCTATAAACTGGAAGGCAGTTTTACCCACTGTTAGTTGCACATGGATAGTCTCTGATGCTTCGTGCTGTGCCACCAACCTGGAAGTGTGGGTATCTTTGACGAATATTGATACTCCCCCTCCTTTTGTGGTTCGGTCCAAGTTTTGGGGCCGAAAAGCATGGTATGAGGTATAACCTGGTAGTGCTGGGGTGCTCTCGGGAGCCTTGAACCAGGTTTCTGTTACTGCACAGATATCGATGTTCTCCATGCTAAGGAGAGTTTCAAGTGCATGCATCTTCAGGTTTAGACTTCTGCCGTTGAGTAGCACTACTCTTAGTTTCTTATCCCTTGTGATACCTATGGAGGTGGGTTTGTCTTTTGAGCCTTGCCTAAAAAAGGCACTATGGGGGTTGCAAGAGCCTTTGCCAATATCCGAAAGCCCAGGGGTGATAGGTGCAAGCCGTCCCTAGCGAAGCATCGTGGCTTGTCGAGCATGTCATCCCAGGCTGACAGGCATTGGATCCCCTTTGAATGACACCAATACTTAAGCCAGTTGTTGAAATTGATCATCTTGTCTTCATATTGTGGCATCATTCTTGGTGAGGGTAAGATGCTACTCAAGGTCAGGGTCATACCGGCCTGGGCTACATGCTCAGAGAGCTCCTCTATGTCTCTTTTCATGTAGTCCAGGGAGGTACATCTCAGGTCATTCACACCAGCATGGACAATGACTGAGTCATATTTGTACTTGCCTTGGAGTGACCTGAGTGCTTGTGTTATGTGGCGGATCCTAGCGCCCGACAGGCAGCTCACCGTTACCTTCTCCTTGTTCAGTCTGGTGAGCGGGATGTCAGTGTGCCTGATGATAGAGTCACCTATTACAAGTGTATCAGGTGTGTTGTTTAGCCTTAAGGGCTGTGACTGTTCGGCACACTGGCTTTGTGAACTATGTGTTGCATGTGTTTTGTTTTGGGTGTGCGGTTGCTTGGGTGTCTGCTTTGGAGGTCTCTGCTGCTTAGGTAGACTTTTATTTAGAACCTCCGAGTATGTTTTTGTGTGTTTATCGTATGTTTGTCGCTGTCTATAGAATTCTGCTCAGTTGTGGAACTCATAGTCATAAGCGAAGGCTGGGGAAGAAGTTAGTGACAGTATGTTTAGAATTACTTTTGTTGAGGGGTTGTGAAATCAGTTGTCACTTCACCTCTTGTGATATATGTGACACCGATTATGGCCATGCTTTATTGTGCAGATACTGGGTAGGTTTCCCTGCTGGCTTAATTAAAACAGTCCGCTGCACACAACAATATGGCTGCAGTGAGACATTCTGGTACATGCTTACAAGCCTACTGAATGATGCCACAGGTTAGTGCATGTATTTATCTATGACATTATTTAAATTATTTTTCATTGTTTATGTCAAATATTGAATTTGGAGTATATGTTGTAGGAAGAAGTATGAATGATGCATTCAGTGTATAGTTGAGCCATGTTTTGTGCATAACTAGCACCACAATGGAGTCTTTACAAGTCCAAAATCAGGTATAACTTTTAAGTATTACCCTAATTCACATTAGTAGGAGAATAATTGTGATTGTGTTGACAACCTTTTCAGTGCCAGATATACTGGCCTGAGGTGGAGATAGCTTGGACTGTACGTGCCTAATGTAATTGCATCTCTCACAAATTGTGTTACTAGGTGGTAGTAGTAGATGGTTGTCCATATACTTGAGGCATTTCATTCGGAATGTTACTGAATACAGACCATGTGTAGTATTGCTTGGCATGCATAGGTAGTTTATTCAGTAAATATGTTGTGCCAGCCCTGTTCTATTTTTGTGTCTATAAAAGATTACAGTCTTTGTTGTGGGTGTTCATGGTGGTGTGTGTTTTGCATGGTTGTAAGAGGTCAAGCAGGGTGGAATGGGCCATAAACCCTATTGATGGACAGCACTTTGCTTGCTGAAGAATGGCATACAGAACAAGACCTGCACATATCAAAAATGCAATTTAAAGCCTTGATATAAATATCACCATGAATAGTAGGCAACAGTAAGGATTATGGAAGGGTGTACAGTTCAGCAAACTGTGTGGCCTCAGTGTAAATATCATAATTTGGGTTTTAACACAAATTTTACATGTTATACATTTGGTACCACAATAAATCGCAGGTAATGTTAGCATGTTCCAGAAGGTGATATACAAGACAGGTGTTTCCATTCACATGGAAGAACACCAGCAAGGTACCAGGTGATCAAACATGGAGGAAGCTCCACTCAACAAAAGTATTGTTCAAAGGTGCAATATATGTCTTTCAGGTAGCACTTGGGTTCTGCAAATAAGACAACAATGTTAGGCGTGGCAGAAGTGGTTATTTTTCAGCTATGTTTCATAATTGTTGTACTTCCATCATCCAAATTTCTTTATGTTCTCCTATGATGTCCTTTCCCACTGCACATGAGAAGCTGCCATTATCCTAAATGAGCATGGAATCTAACTTAGCATATGGTATATTTTTGGGGTCCAAGCTTCATCACTCCACTGTTTTCCTCAATACAGACCTCACCTGAAGCTGGTTAAGCAGGGGTACCCTTCTCATGGCTGAAAACCGCTTCTTCTTAAGTACCGGTCTGTGCTGTGTGAGTAGGGGTCTGTGTTGGAGACACACTGTTTGGTAATGTTGCAGGCAATGTTCTACATTCCATTCAGTGGTCCCCAAGGCTGAAGGCAGCCACTGGTTCTTTACCTCCTGATCAGTCAAAGGTTGCTCATACTACACTCGTGACTGGTTGGCCGTGTGACTTTTAGTATGCTATTTTCATAATGTGTGTTCTATCTGTGAGCCATTTTGCAAACCACCTAGTGATATAGGTGTTGATGCCTAGTCTGGTGAGTTTATCAATAATTCCCAAGTGAGGAATGGTATCAAAGTCCTTGGCCAGGTCGAGGTAGGCTGTATGCACTGCCTTACCTTCATTCACAGCCCTGTTGACTGACTCATATAAGTCAACCAGGTTGAGCAGGCATGATCTCCCTTTCACAAAGCCAAATTATGTGGCGTCTAGAGTTTGGAGATTTCCTATATCTTTGTTAATCAGGTCCATGATGATGCACTCCATACATTTACAGATGACTCGTCAGGCTAATGGGAGATAATTACCAAGGCCTGTAGTTGCTCCCCCTTTATGGAGAGGGATGACTGTAGCAGTGCACCATTCGGTAGTGACAAAGCCTGAGGTGAGGCTGTGACTGAACAGGGCACACAGATGTGGTGCCAGTTCGCTTTGTAATTCATGTAGAACACAGCCAGGGATATTATTGGGACCCACTGAAGCGGTATTTTTGGCCTTGGACAATGCAGCTTTCACCTGTGCTGCAGTAATGCTGGGTGCCCGGCATTCTGCACCTTGTTCCCCTCGGCTAGCACTTTTGCTAAATGCTTTAGCAATTTCTCTACCCCTCCCTCTGCTTCTGCCTCAACCGCTTGGGTTTTCCATCTGTCTGATTTGTAAAGTTAACCACTTATTTCTACATTTTTCCTGAAACTATATACAGTGATTTGGAGTACTTAATAAAGACTCAAAGTCTTAAAGCTTGCCAGTGTAAGAGCACTTGCTGTATTTGATTTGGTAGGTATGTATATAATATATAGGGTAGGGTATGGCCTAACCATGGTGTGGGCTCATGAATTTGTTTACACAATTTAAAGTTTACGTCCCAATCTTGCGGTGGGCTCATGAACTTGTTTTAACTTTATCTGTAACTTTTAACTTATTTTTTTCTCTTGTGCTTTCTCTCATACATTCATACATTGACAGAATAAAACATCTCTCATACCTCTTACCTTTCAATCATGAGGGTACCGCCCTCAACACAAGGAGCTTCCTTTTGTTCATTTTTCCTTTACTGTATGTGCACATACATTTACTATTTTCATTTGCTGTGGGGTCCTCCCACTATTACTTTGCATACCTTACAAACTCAGTCAAACAAAAACAGTCATGCAGTGATTCTACAATTTGCTAAAATGTTTAAAATAGAAAAAAACAAGCTAACCCCTTTCTCTTTTAGAAAACATTTTCCCTGCCAAAGCTAGTATGTTGCACATCCTGAATAGCTGCCCATCTGATTCTGACTATACCATAAAAAGCAGTGTGGAGTATGCGTAATGCAAGTGATACTTTATTCCCTAAAATATTCAGTAAGGGACCACCCAGCCCCCCCCCCCCCCCCAAAAAAAAAAAAAAGTTTCACTACATGGACTGTAGCATACAGTGAGATTTCAGTACATTCTTTGACTCTGCCAGTGTCATGAAGTCAGGTTTGCACATTACTGTTTTGCTGTCATTTTAAAAATGTAGAGAGAAGTAGAATGCCAGGAAATTACCAAGACAGCTGTATCTCAGAAAGAAATAGGGACGCAAAAATAAGTTAACATAATAATGGCTTGTATACAGAAATAGGGTTCAATCGAAATTTACTAGTAATACAACACACTGAAATAATCAAGAATTTTCTGAAACTTCCTTGCAAAAATTTATTTTGAAAGTTGTTTATACAAATATTTCTTTCTACTGCTGGCAAATTGATTAAATAAATACACAACTCTTACTGCAGGCAGAGGGGAAGACATTTAGACTGGACGTCCCTTCCTTTCAATTCTGAGCTGACTGTTGCAGTGACAGTTTTAACACCCTTGCAGTAGTGTTGGGGGAGGGGACTGTCAATTCATGTTGGACTATAAAAGAACACCTAGAACAAAGGCCTCTAATTTAGCTACTTCTGTGACTGCAGCTAGATAACTTCACAGTATAGTGTAAAAGAAGTTCTGAGAAAAACATAAATGAGGGTGATTAGCAAAAGAAAAAGAAGCAGCCCTCTTGCAGAAGGAATACAAACTGACAGAGAGTCACACATTTCCCATTATATGTCAATGGCATAGGAATTCAAATCACAGTGACTTCTTTATGTCTGGCATGAGTCATAGAAAGAAGACTTGAAATGCTTTATGGGAAAGAGAAAGAGTTGAAGCAGAGGAAGATCACGTTGCTATATCAAGCCCCATCACTAGCCATGTTGTGGTAAACATGTTAAAAATACAAACAAAGCACTTAGAGTGATTTTGAGGTGTTAAAATAGGTCTGGAAACAAAAACTGAAAAAAACATTTTTTTTTAGTTCTAAGGTGGAGCTTTCCTTTAAGTGTATGAGGTATTTTTAATGGTTATTGGGATGTATGCAACTAACCCACGGTGGTGGTCCTGCGGTAGTGTTGTCGCCTCACAGTAAGACGTTGTCTGGTTCAATTCTCAGCTAGAGCGTCTTCTGCGTGGAGACATGCGTGAATGGGCGTACCTTCGTTGAAGGTTGTGCGTCAGGCCTGGCAAGCCAGTACGTAAAAATCAACTGCCAATCATTAGCGGACCGGAGTTCCGCTGTGGCAACCTCTAACCGGGAAAAGCTGAAAGACACAAACATTAGGATGTATGCAACTCATTCTGAAGAAGTCTCTATCTCAGAGATGAAAGCGCTTAATAAATACCTTTTTTGGATTTTTGTTTCTGGCTCCTGCTTCTGGAATTTACTAGTTTGTAGTAAGCAATGTTTGTGAATATATATTATCATACAATCTACGAAAACCTTGTAATACTTTATTTTCATCTTCTAATGTACTATGATTTTTTATCTGATGTGTTCATTGGCATTGATTTAAACTTATTCATTTGTAAATTGTCACTCCTTCTGGATTCTAATAGCTTTAGAATACAACCTTTTAACATGAATAAAATACGGCCAAATAATACTATTATAATAGCTACAAGTATAAAAAAAAATCAAAATACCTCCTCCCAATCCAGAGAAAAGATTAGTTAACCATGCCCACTAAGACTGGACGTACCCATCTCATGGTTGATAATGATATACTACCCCTAATGAGAATAACTGGAATCATACCATTAGATAATTTGAGGGACCCATGTATGGGGTAAAGCATTTAGGAGCTCCATCTGACCATTAGTAGTATGGGGGCAGTCCTGGGGTAATTTTCTGTTTCCCATCCATAGATCTAAGTTGCACTTGAAAATGGACAGAGATGAACTCATGTGGATGGGGAATCTGTTCTATAGCAGTGGTATCCTCTGCAAAATATACCTGTCCTTCCAAACCATTCTGTTGTTGTTGCAGAAGAGGTTCATATCTCTAGACCGAGTATTTCTGATGCCATTTGACTTGTTGATGTGCAGTAAATCCTTTAGTAATGGGTCAGAGGATGACTTGTATGCCACACACAGGTCACCTCTTAGCAGTCTGTAGGATACAGAGTACAGTGAAAGGACTTTGAGTCTGTCCATGTAACACATATTGTTTAGGCCTCATATCCTTTTATTAAGGTACTCTGTGGACGTTCCATTTATTGCATGTGTCTGGATGGATACATGCCAAAGGGGGCATTATATTCAATGATTGGCCTAATGAGGGCTGAGTAAAGGGGTACAATGACATCTTTAGATCTAGACACAATCCCTTTGATTATAAACTGTGTAATATAGAAGGATTTTCTTACAACAATAGATGTATGTTGGTCAAAAGTTAGGTCACTGTCCACATAAGTTCCCAAATCCCAAACAACTGGGTCAACTCTTAGGTGTGTATTGGCAATGTAGTAGTTCCTTGGCAGAGATGACTTCCCAAAGGATACAATAATGCATTTTTTGGCATTTAGTTTAAGAACATGATTTTGACTCCAGTTATTTGAGACAAACCTTCTTGCAGGACTAACTAATTTAGGGATTCAATGACTGCTCCTAGCTTGCAGTCACCCACAAATTTAGTAAGCCAGAGCCCTTTGGTATTGACTTTTACTTCAGAAAAGTAGATGACAAACAAGAGAAGTCCCAGCACAGAACCCTGGGGGACTGCATTGGTGACTGATCTCTTTGTGGAGGTAACTTCTCCTATTTTGATTATCTGCATCCTATCTGTGAGCCAGATGGCAATCCAGTGGGTGACACTGGGATTTATTCCCATTTATTTAGCTTTTCTATTATGGGTAATTGTGTCAAAAGCTTTGTCCAGGTCGAGGTATGTGGGAATATCATTTTGCCTTCATTAATTGCATTGGTGACCTTTTCAAAAAATTTGCCAGGCTAAATAAGCATGACCTACATCTGACAAATCCAAACTGAGACTGGTCTAGTGTTTGGAGGTTCCCTATATCCTGATTGATTAATTCCATGATAAGTCTTTCCATGGCTTTGCATATGAAGCTGGTCAGATTTTTAGGTCTGTAATTGCCTGGGTCTGTGGGAGGTCCTCCCTTATGCAGAGGAATGACTGTAGCTGTTCTCCATTTACTTGGTACAAAACCTGTATGGTGGCTGAGATTGAACAGTGTTGTTAAGGATGTGGCTAAATCACCCTTCATGCTATTTATGATGCATCCAGGAATACTGTCAGGCCCCATCAATGCAGTATTTTTAGCTTTTGATAGCACTTTTAGGACTTGGTCTTGTGTGATATCTGGAGGTGAGCCAGTTTCAGGTATATCCAGAGGACAGATGGAGGGCAGATAGGGGTAAAGTTAGAGCTAAATTTGTCATCCAGTAGGTTACTCTCTTCA
Source organism: Protopterus annectens (assembly GCF_019279795.1). Lineage (NCBI taxonomy): Eukaryota > Metazoa > Chordata > Ceratodontiformes > Protopteridae > Protopterus > Protopterus annectens. Next base: position 1,753,606,063 of record NC_056728.1, on the reverse strand, counting down.
GTCTCAGTGCAGGTAACATCATTCACAATCAGCTCAGCGCATTGCTGTGTTGTGCATTTGAGATTCTGAACATAACTAAAAAATGCCTTGTGATTGTTTTTGCCTTGGGTAGCTATTTTAGCCTCAAACTTAATTTTGGTGGATTTTATTCAGCTCCTAAATTGTTTGTTTCAGTGACAAGAGTTCTAACATTCTGGGAATTACTCATCTTACTTTTGGTAAACTTATTTTCCTTTCATTATTTTATGGTACCATTACATGGGTTTGTTTCCAGGGTTTGCCCAGCACTTGTCCCTATGTGGTACAGCTGAACATATGCATCTGTTTTCATGCTGGTACAGTGTGGTAGTGCACATTTCTATGTATTCAGTGGAATTAACTGGGTTTCATGGAGACTTGAAGCTTGCCAGTGTATCACTTAGGAGTAGGTATTTTTTTCTTAAAGACATTTCTAAAGGTAACTTGGGTGGAAGGGATTTTTGATTTCGGTTTTATTTTGAAGGAGACTGGTTTATTGCCAGATTTAACAAGTAATGAGGACATGCAAGGGATGGTGCAAGATGTTCCTTTATTAGCAAGGACAAGATCCAAAATGTTATTCCCCCTCATGGGTACTCTTACTAATTGTCTCAGGTCATTTGTATTGAAAAAGTCTGTGAATCTCTGTACTTGTGCACTGATGGTGGTGTAGGTTTCCCAGTCTATACTTGGATAGTTCAGATCACCTAGGAATATGCTATCGGTTTTAATACTTAGTAATTCTAGTTCCTAGATGTAGGCATTGTGATTTTCTTGTATCATAGAGTTCTATACCTAGCTAATATATAGTATGGGACCTTTCTGATGCTTAATTAAACATGGAGAAGCTCTAGCACATCATACTGCTTTACCAGCCATGATGTGCATCTTTTCTGAATATAGACTGATACACCTCTACCTTTTTCCCTTCCTGCACAGAAGCTAGTCTAAACACATGAAAGGCATTATATCCAAGCACAGCTGGAGTGTTCTCTGATATTTTAAACCATGTCTCCGTCACTACACAGATGTCAATGTCTTCTAGGTTGAGAAGGGCTTGTAAGCACACCTCTTAACCTGGAAAAATCAAAAATCTGGACAAAAGCCCATGAAAATAGGTGCAAATCTGTATGCTGATTAACATAAAATGTACATACATAATTATGCAAACCCTGCCCACTCCAATGGGATTGTGGGATACCAACTTTCAAACCCAAACTGAAGAACAGCCAACCAAAATGTGCCCCCCAACCCTGTAGTAAACAGTATCAATTTTTTTTATGAAATTTGTAGCAATGATGTTCAGTGGAAAGGGAGAAGATAATTTTAGGATTTTGTTTTTGGTGATTTGCATTATGTGGGATTTGTGGTAAAAGTAGGGCATTTACTGGTAGGCAATATTCTAATCTAACAAAAGAATATTATAGGTTACTAAGTCATTCTCCATGGCCTACTGATCAGTGGCATAGCTAGAGTTTGTGCCACCCTTCCCCTCTCACAAAATCATGGTCGAATGGGGGCCTCCCATACTCAGCTCTTCCCCTCCAGTCATTCCAATTCCCCATTACTTGGCTATTTCACCTCATTTACCATAAACACTGTAATGTGCATACTGCTTTACTTCTACAATAATTATCTGGATTTCATTTCAAACTTTTATTTTACATTTTATAGCAAAAACACTAATAGACATCTGCTAAATAAAGCAATACAGTCTCACAATGAAAATAGACTTGGCATTAAAAGTTCTCTGTGCTTGAAACTCACATTCATTGAAACAGCATTGAAACCCACATTCAAAGAAAAAGCATCTAGCCAGTGGCGGATAAAGATTACCTTTGGGCTGTTTTCAAATCATAGGCCCCTTGCACAGGAAACATACATGTGTTATTTGATACACCTTCCTGATTGTATTAAATTCTATTCCTTGCATAACACAGCACACTTGTTTGAGCGAGTTTTAAATGTAATGTTATGAACATTTTTCAAGTAAGCAATGAAACAAAATGCATGAACCAATAATGGCAAAAATGCCCAATTCAGAACATTTCCATCACAAAAGTCTGCTCAAACTTCTACAATCCACAAGTATTAGTAAATTTTCACAATCTGTGCAGAAGTAAAAGTCATCTAAATAATTCCACATTAAAGAGATCTGTAACTAATGAAGAGGTTGCTGCTAGCAAACAACTTTATATTTCATTGTTTCATCTACAAATAAAGTACCTGTTGCCCTTGAGGAATAAATTGCCTAAAAAATGATAAGCTAGTAATATTGCAATAGGGAATGGATGGCAAACTGATAACAGGTTCATAGTTACTAGGTATCTCTGCCAAAGAGGATATTTTTGGGACTGCAGCATCCACCCATTTAAACATACAACAAAGGACAGTATCAGCAATCTATCTAAATATTGTGGGAGTAGAACCCGCAACCTTCTGCGTTAAAAGCAAGAATTTTACCCGTTGTGCTACTAACAACAAACAAACACAAACAGACTTGGCATAAGTAGCACTAAACTCTTCTCCCCATGAAGAACCATGCAGCACAAGAAATCTGGAAAAGCCAAAATTTATTGGGGGGGGGGGGCAAAGGCCCAAAACCAGGGACACATTTTAAACACTGCTTGTATAATCTTAAAACAGTTGTTGGAATAAAATGTTTTGTGTTACCATGTATTTCCTGAAAGCTAGGAAGACTGAAACTGAAATGGCTTTCATTATTTAGTGGACTCAGTTCTAACTGCTTTAAAACTTTGGACAGTTGAGAACTGATGGTGGTATGGGTAGAGAATTTAGGCTCTTACTTTGTGTACCTAAGGTGTAAGCTGTCATTACATTTAATACCCAGCTAAATAAAATAAACTGCCATTACATTTACCAATATCCAGCTAAAAAAACACAAATCATGCTGAATAATTCTGCTGGATGCAAGTTACACTTACCAATACACAGTGAACTAAAACAGCTTAACACTGCCGTTACACTTACCCAGCTGAGCACAGAATTAAAACTAATCATGTTGTAAAGCTGCCGGATGCAAAGTAATGCAGACTGCTGTTACACTTTTTCTGAACACAGAAAGCATGCGGCTAAGTAAAGTTAAGCTTAACAACACTGTAAATGTACAGAACTACAATAAAAGTGCAGATGCCTTAACTACATTTTGCTTATCCATCCAGCTGAGAACACAGAAATCATGTTTATTTACCTGGAGGAAGAGTGCTGCAGACTCTGCACCAAGTTAAATTTTGGCTCCGCTTTCTGACAGGCTGTCAAAGCTAACGTCATTGCGCACGCCCTGCACATGATGACATCAGAACAAATTCGTCAAAAAAAAACGAGAAAGTCAAAAATTCAGAAATTAAAGGGGCCACTCAGGAATTCGTGGCACCCCAATATTTTGCCCTCAAAACTGGTATTCACCGAGGAATTCAGTATGGTTGAGAGGTATGCTTGTAAGGGAGTGAAGTTACTTGTTCAGGCTCCTAGCACTGATCAGTAACACCTTCATATTTTCTTTTTGCTTATTTTGTTATGCTAGTAGGTTAATCAGGTCAGCATTGCCTAAAAAAGATACTATGGAGATGGGCAATGCCTTTGTCAATAACTGAAACCCTAGAAGGGACAGATGCAGACCATCCCTGGTGAAGCAGCATGGTCTGTCAATCATTTCCTCCCAAGGTGATAAATATTGGACTCCTCTGAATGACACCAAAAACTGAGCCAATTGATTTTTGCTCATATCGTAGCATCATCCATGGAGAAGGCAGAATGGTGCTCACTGCTAGGCTCATACCTTGGACACATAGTCTAGTTGTAAGCAATGGTGAAGCAGAGCATGACAGAAACCTCAGGAAAATCTGAAAACGGCATTTGAAGTGAATCTCAAGCTCAATCCTCTGAAATGTAAATTCAGGCTACCAGAAGTTACTTATGTAGGTCATTTATTTACTACTTCAGGTTTAAGACCAGATCCTTCCAAACAAACAGCTATTCTTGAGATGCCAGCTCCAGACAATGTCCAAGCCTTACAGCATTTTCTTGATATGGTTAACTATTTGGGCAAGACTTCAGTGAATTCTCAGCACCCTTAAGAGAGCTGACATACAAAAAGGTTACCTGGTCATGGTTGGAACAAAACCAGAAAGCATTTGATGACCTGAAACAGAAAATTGCCAGTCCACTTACGTTAAGATACTATGATGTCCACAAACCAGTAATTTCTTCCTGTGATGCTTCAACGTTCAGTCTTGATGCAGTTATTCTTCAAGAGGGCAGACTAGTAGCCTATGTGTCTAAAACTCTTACCCAAACTGAGGTGCAGTATGCTCAAATTGAGAAGGAACTTTGGCAATTAGTTCGCATATTTGAAGTTCTATGATTATATTTATGGCTGAGCTATCCAGACTGAGACTGATCATTAACCTCTAGTCACTATTTTAAAGAAGCCTATGTATACAACTCCAGCAAGACTACAAAGAATGATGCTCAGATTACAAAAGTACAATTTCAAAATGGTCTATACAAAAGGCAAACTTTTTATCTTGCTAATACCTTATTCAGATCACACAGAAATACCACAGAAAAGTTTGATGCAGAGAATTTTGACTTCAATGTCATGGAAGTGGGTAATTTTTCTACCACAAGACTTGATGAGCTAATAGATCATACTAAAACTGATCCAATTTTGCAAAAGCTCAACTACTTCATCAGTGTTGGATGGCCATCAAAGCAATCTTGTGAACCAACAGAAGTGCAACCTTAAAGCAATCTTGTGTACCAACAGAAGTGCAACCTTACTCTCCTTACAGAGATGAGATATTGATGGAAGATGGTATCATTTTCAAAGGTTCTAAAGTTATCGTTCCTACTTCCTTACAACATGATTTCCCAAGACCTTTCCTTTAACTGGGAAAGCTACACATGTACTAACACACTTGCCCAACGCTTTCTGGAATTCATTAATTCCAATGCCCTGGACCAACTCATTCTTAGACCCACGAGAGATAGCAACATCCTTGACCTGGTCATTACTAACATGGGCGACCATTGCTCCACACCAATAGTCAACTCCTCCCTGCTTAGATCCAATCACAAGCTAATCACCTTGGAAATCCACATACTTCTCAGCCCCCCAACAAAGGTAACCACCATAAAAAAACTTCTCCAAAGCTAACTTTGGGCTCCTAAAAACAGAGGTGGCTAACTTCACGGCACCCATGCAAATGGAGAATAGTTGCATGCCCGCCATATCATACACCAATGCACTGTACAAACACGTACACAAATCCATGGATCTCACCATACCCAATAGAACTAAGACTCTTTCCTCAAAAAAGGAAGCCAATCTGGTGGTAACCTGCCATAAACAAACTCTACAACAGAAGGAGGAAACTGATGCAGAATAAGGTGAAGTCTCAAGACTGGAAAGACTCCCTTATCAGCATCAGCAAAAGGTTGAGATCCCTCATCAAATCCTCTAAAGCTAGCTATGAAAACAGAATTGCAGCAGATAGTAAAGACAACCACAAGGCCTTCTACAGTTATGTAAAGAATCTCCATGGCAATATCCAGATTTGCTCTGAGCTACTGCACAATGGTATCTCCTATACTGAGCCAACAGATATTGCAAATATACTGGTGAACAGATTCATTGCTAACTTTACCCCTCCCCCCCAAATGACCAATCACAATACCAGTAGATTGCCAGGCACCCAGTATTACTGCTGCACAGGTTAAAATAGCACTGTCCAAGGCCAAGAATACAGCTTCTATGGGACTTGACAGTATCCCTGGCTGTGTTCTACATGAACTACAGTGTGAACTGGCACCTCACCTGTGTGCCCTGTTCAATCACAGCCTTACCTCTGGCTTTGCCCCCACCAAATGGCACACTGCTACAGCCATCCCTCTCCACAAAGGAGGAGCAACTACAGGCCCCGGGAACTATTGCCCCATTAGCCTGACAAGTCTGATATGTAAAGCTATGGAACGCATCATCATGGACCTAATAAACAAGGATATAGGGAATCTCCAATCTCTGGATCATACACAGTTTGGTTTTGTGGAGGGTAGATCATGCCTGCTCAACTTGGTTGACTTCTCTGAGTCAGTCACCAGAGCTGTGGATGAAGGTAAGGTGGTTTATTCAGCCTACCTTGATCTGGCCAAGGCCTTTGATACCATTCCCCACTCAGAAATCATAGAAAAACTTACTAAGCTAGGCATCAACCCCTATATCACTAGGTGGGTTGCAAATTGGCTCACAGATAGAACCCACAGTGTGAAAGTAGCTGACTCCAAGTCAGACTGCCGACCAGTCATGAGTGGAGTCCCACAGGGTTTGGTCCTGGGTCCTCTCTTGTTTGGTATCTACTTCTCTGAAGTCCGGGCCAACATGAAGGGACTCTGACTGACAAAGTTTGCAGATGACTGCAAGTTGGGAGCTATTATTAACTCCCCAAGTGATGTTGACATCCAACAGAAAGGCCTCAATGAGACCAACGACTGGTGTCAGAACCATGACCTTAAGCTCAATGCCAAAAAATGTGTCTTCATCCCCTTTGGAAAAAACCCAGTTCCCTTGAATTACCACATTGATGGTAGTCCACTGAATGCAGAAGGCATTATAAGAGATCTAGGAACACAGGTTGACAGCAACCTCTCTTTTGACCACCACATTGCCACTGTGGTCAGAACGTCCTTCTATGTGGCACATCTTATTACTAAGGGTTTTGCATCCAGGAAGAAAGAGGTCATTGTCTCCCTCTACTCTTCCCTCATTAGGCCAATCATCGAGTACAATGCACCATTTGGCATGTACCTCACTAGACACCTGCAGCAACTGGAGAGGCTGCAAAAGTACCTCACAAAGAGGATCCTAGGCCTTAAACAATTGTCCTATATGGACAGACTCAAAAAACTCCAACTATTCTCTGTCTCATATTGCCTACTTAGAGGTGATCTCTGCTTGACTTACAAAGCCATGTCTGACCCAGCTCTATTAGAAATGCTACATCTAAAGAAATGATAATCCCTCTGCACTACACACTTCAGAGACCTCAACCTCACTACCACAATCAATAGAACATGCTGGAGGGACAGGTTCATAACCCAGAGACTACCCATGCTATGGAATAGACTTCCCATACATGTCAAGCAGAGCACCTCACTGGTCCTCTTCAAGAGAAATCTTGATGTGTGGATGGAAATAGAAAATTCACCCCGTGGATCACTCCAGTGGCTCTACTCGACAGAGGCACTAGGAACTAAGGTTGGGTGGCACAATGCCAGGGTAATCCTATGGGCTAGGCTTGTAAAGGTTCCGGGTCCATTAGCCTAGTACACACCTATGAGTACATCCAAATTTTGCATCGTGACCACCCAAGTTTCGAAGCTACCAAAAGAAGGGCGAGATGACTAGTATTTTGGCCTTCTCTGTCAAAAGATATCAATAAAGTACTTTCATCTTGTTCAGTATGCAATAGTACTAAACCACATTTGCAAAAAGAGCCACTTCATCAAAGCCAGATTCCTGAACTACTTTGGTCAACAGTAGCCACTGACATATTCGAGTGGAGCAGTCAGAATTACTTAGTGTTGGTAGACTCTTATTTGAATTTGTTTGAGACTGATCTGCTACCCAACCTAACATCCAGTACAGTCTTTACTAAGATGAAATGTAATTTCCCAGTCCATGGTAGTCCACACAAAGTTATTTCTGACAACGGTGACAGTTTACCAGTCAGCTATTTCAGAAATTTGCAAAAGAGTGGGACTTTATCCATGTTAACAGTAGTCCTGAGTACCCACAGTCAAACGGTCTAGCTGCTAGTGCAGTACAAAGTGCAAAGCAATTACTAGAGAGGTCAAAGCATGACAATACCAATGTTTTCTTGAATTTGCTTAATGTCAGAAATATACTCTGTGACAATTTACTTGGCTCACCTGCTCAGAGACTTATGTCTAGGCAAACCACAACAACCTGCTAAAAACAGCAGAGCAATCAAAGCCCAACTATTCAAAAAGCATTCATTTCAGAAGTCCAACTATGATAAAATGAGCAGATTTCTTCTTCCACTGAAAGAAGGAGAGATAGTGAGGATGCAAACAGCAAAAGGTTTTGATCGAATTGGTCAAGTGAGATGTGTATGTGCCAAGCCAAGATCTTACTTAGTAGAATCTGAGGATATAAAATACAGAAGAAATCGCAGGCTTCTTTTTCCGGTGTCTAAATTGATATCACAGCATCATAACTGTGATACAGACTCTAGATCTCAGAGCAATCCGGACAATGTTCCTGTTTAAGGACATGTCTGAGTACCTATTCCCATTCCTGATGATGTCCCTGATGTCCCTGAAGTTGAACATTCTTTAAAGACAGTCCCTGTTGCTAAACACAGTCCTAGTTTTTATGTCACACGATCAGGTCACATCTCCAGACCTAGTGTAAAATATACAGTAACCAGGACATGATTGTTTTCTCTGCAATTAGTTCTGTATAACTGCATGTCAAAGGATTATTTCTGTACAAGTGCATGTCAATGATTGTTGCCATTATTACTGTGCATGACTTATTTCTCAAAGAGGGAGGATGTAGAACAGAGCATGTGTTGTAACTTTAAGAAGCATTTCAAAGTGAGGACATATGCATATAAATAGAGAGCACATACAGGCAGCAGCGCCATTTTGAGAGAATAGCCAGAGTGATAACATGTATGAGTGCAATAGTCTGTTTATAAGTTTATTTAAGTTTAAGTTACTAAGCCTCAATCCTGATGTGTTTGTATATAATAAAGCTGCTTGAACTGAAACCACAACTGTTCATCTGTTTTATCCTGACTGGACAAATGACAAACTATAACAAGAATGTTTGGTTGGGTCGATGCCTGTCTTAACAGGCTCAGCATCTGTCACTTTGGGAATCCTTGTGCTATGTGAGGAAGTAGGCTTAATATGCTGAGTGTGCTTTGTGCCTGTGTTGTGTTTTGGAGGTCTTTGATGTTTACACATGTTAATCATATGATGGATTATGTGTATTGTGATGGCCTTGGAAAAGTGTGATGTGTGGTATACTGATGATGATTTTGGTGTCTGAGTTTACTGTGTGTGAGAGATTTGCCTACAAGGATATTATAATATGTACATCTCTCAAACACTGTATTAAGCTGTTTAAGTAATAGATGATCATCAGACAGCATGAGACAATTCTTACACTGTCTCAAGATACCCATCTCAGTCAGGCTGGCAAGAGAAGTTGTGAGGAAGTGCTAATCCATGATACCGACAGAAATGACTTTGGGGGCAGGGGTAACTGCTTGGAGTTTGGTTATAGGATACCCTTTGGGTGGACTTGCTACTGAGTATTTACATTTCAATACAAAACAACTAGCCTGAAAACCATCTTCTGCCACCAGCAATAACCAGTAAACTAATTATAGTAAGAAAAAGCTCACTAATTTGATACTAATATCAGTGCAAGCAGTATTATTGCATGCAATAATAAGCAATTTTATCAAAGGTCTTTTAGCTTGGTGAGTAGTTTAAGGGGAGAGACTTGACCATAAGCACATAGGTATCATTTTGAAAACAGCCAATAAATGGGATGAGGGAGGGAGTCATGTTGTCAAATTAATATAAGAGGTGGGCAACAACAGATAACAATGGGTTTAGGAAAACTACTACAACAGGGTAGGTGACAGGGAAAATGAAAACACTTATTTGTCTTACTCTGACTTGTACAACTCTTACAATGTAACAGTAATTAAAAAAATCACAGCAAACAGCAACTTTGGAATTCACAGACCCTTAGCTCTGAGTTGAGTGGCCTGGAACTGCCCCAGTGCAAAGTCCAGTACTAGCCTGACATACACAAGAATGAAACCAAGGCTTAATAACAGCACCAACACTTAAAACAGCAAACAATGCAGTGCAACAATGTACTTTTCATCAATTATATAGGCTTAAAGACTTTAGCTAAAGTAAATGAACAGTGTAAAATGAATTTAAAATCTGATCAAGAAATGAAAACACTTACCTGTCTTTCTCTGACTTATAGAATTATTACAGTGCACAATGTGTGGTGCATATCTAACAAATGCAATATGTATTCACCTTTGATGAAGAAATCTGGAAAGAATACTGGAAGGTTGATAGATTGATTGATGTCTAAGAAGCCACTTCAGGAGAAAGGATGGGTTATTTCTCAAAGATATCTCTTATTTATGGAAGATCAGATAGGCAGGTTTTGAAGATAATGCATGGGAGTTCAGAAATTCTCCTGGCAGATGTAATGGTAACCAAAAACAGAGTCTTCCATGATAAAAACTTCAGATCAACTTTGTCCTCAGTTTCAAAGGGGGGCTGGGGGGGGTCAAAGCCTGTTACAAAATAGTTACATCCCAGGAAGGAACAGGTTCCCTGAGTGGAAGACGGAGAAGAAAAGTACCTCTGAGAAAGGTTTTAGAAAGCCTGAGAGACACAATGGCAGTGTGATCCTCCTCGTTATGAAAAGAAGAAATAGTGGTAAGCTGTATATTTATAGTGGAATAACTGGCTCTATCTTGAAAGAGAGATACTAGAAACTCTAGAATGGCTGAGAGAGAAACTGAAAAGATGTCCATATTTTTGCCTGAGGCCCAAATGGAGAATCTCTTCCATTTACTTTTGTAAACCTTTCTGGTGGAAGGTCTCTGAGAAGATGTCAAAATATGAGTGACAGAGGGAGAAAATCTGAGCTGTCTAACCATCACTGGAATTGGAAAAAAACATGCAGTTGTTTGAGGGACTGAAAGTAAAGTGACCCTGATGGGTGAGAGACAGAAGGTCTGAAGCTGGGTCTAGGACCCAAGAAGGATGTACTAGTTAAGGGCAGAGGAAGGGAAACCATAATTGTTGAGCCCAGTAAGGAGCAATGAGGATTACTGCGATCTTCCTCATCAGACCTTTCTGCAGAAATGTGGACAGTGAAGGGATAGGTGAAAAGGCATAAAGAAGTCTGGGTGGCAAAATGTGGATCAGAGCCTCCTTCAGTGACTCCCCATCTTGCAGAGTAGAGCAAAGTAATGGCTGCACTTGGTGTCATGGGAAGATGCAAACAGGTCACGGCATGGTCAGCAAAAACTGCTGAATATTTGCTCCTTTATTGCTGGATTGAGGGACCATTATGAGGAAGAAGGATGGGCCTGTACAACCTGATCATCAAGATAAATTACTTCCCCAGAATGTGCACTGCAATCAAAAACAGTAGGAAGACACTGCCCATTGCCACACCCTCATGGCCTCTCAACATAAGTGCTAAGATCATGTTTCCCCTTGTTTGTTGCTGTACCAAACCACAGACATATTATCTGTTTGGAGAAAAATCACAGCAGAGTGGGGAGAGTCCTGAAATGCTTGTGAAGTTAGAGGCCCACTCTCATCTCCAAAATGCTGATGCGAAGACTGGTCTCTGTCTGGGTCCATATGCCCTGAACTGTGTTTCCTAGGAAATGCACATTACTTATCCCTAGATGTGAAGTATCTGTGGTCACCGTGACTTGGGGAGAGGGTAGAACAATGGAATGTCCCTGAGATACAAGAGGAAACTACAGCCACCATCAGATGTGAGATCTGCAAATGTTCAGAGATACTTCAAACAACATGGGATGCTATCTGAAAGATCACTGGGCTGCTAAAATCCATTGTAGGACTCTCATATGTTATCTAGCCAACAGAACGAGGGTGATAGCTGCCACCATAGAGCCTAAAATTCTTAGGACCAGTCTTGCCAGTGGCTTCTGAAGAGAAAGCACTGCTAAGGGCTGCTTCTGAAAAGATGAAACCCTTGTTTGAAGGAGGCTGGCAATCTGACATTTTGTATCCAAGTGAACTCCAATGAATTCCAGAGAATAAACAGATTGGAACTTGCACTTCACTGTATTCACTTTGATTGCCAAACTTGGGCAAAGAAGGAACAAGGAGTCCCTAGCCTGAACAAGCAAATTCCTGGAGGGAGCGGTGATAAGCAAGTCATTCAGGTAAGGGAATATTTGAAACCACTGCCATAAACTTGCTGACCAACTGGGGGGCTATGGTGAGAGAAAGGGCAGGGCTCTGAATTGGAAATGACTGACTCATAGCCTGAAGTGAAGAAACCTCCCAGATAGTATGCCCATCTTCATGTCATAGTCTGCATCCTGGACATTGATCAAGCACACCCAATCATCTTCCACAACAAAGGAGAATAGCCTGCACTGTGACCATCTGGAATTCTGTTTGCCTTACAAACTTGTTTAGATGGCTTAGGTCCTCATTCTTCTCTGGCACTAAAAGGAACCTTTAAAAAAAAAAGAACCCTCTTTATTAAATTATCACTTACAACAAAGGCAATCATACATTTATATAAATGAAAACAAACCATATTGACATATTTTTAGTTGCAAACATTATAATTCACTTATAATCTATCCAGTTATTGTCAGTCAAACATTACATAGTTCATTCAAATCCTGCCGTCTTTTAAATTTCATTCCTCCTCCAAAACATTTTTCTATATGTATTGTTCCCCACAATTTCCATTTTTTTATGTTATTTGAGCCTGCCCTTTTCTAAATATCCCATTTCCAGCTGTTTTATCTCTGTTACTATATTCACTACTTCTAGTACAGTTGGTTTAGACTTTGATTTACATTTTATAGTAATTGCTTTTTGGCAGCCACCATAATTATACTCAGCAAGGCCTTACTATGTCTAGGCAATTCAGCTTGTGTATCCTAGCACAAAATAATTTTCTCAGTCATACCAATTTGTTCACCCAGCATTTCTGATAAAGTAAAGTAGTCTACAGGGAATTTTTAAAGTTTGCCACCTCATCACACTCAATTACCTCTTTCTTCCCCATCACACATCCAACATTTGCTATCAACCCGAGGAAAACTTCTTTGCAGTCTACTTGAGGTATAAAAATAACTATGTAAACGCATCCAAGCAAAGATCCTAAATCTTCTAGACTTAATTGCATAACAATTAACAACTGGAGGATGGTCAACTGTGGATGAACAGATTTCCACTGCTCAGCAGATAGGGACCCTGAGTTAGGGATATGTAAAGTTCTTTGGTTAAAACTCTCTGAAAATGAGTAACATGTGCCAAGTAATTTAGTGCCTGGACAGCAAAAGTCACAGACACATAGTCTTGCTTTACAAACCTGTCCAATGCACAAGACCGCCTGTTCAGTGGATGAACAGTAGAATTCTCTTCTATCATTTCTTTTTTTGGTGGCCACTGCCACCACCATAGTATCTATAGCAGGGCCCTTGTTCCAATGGGGATGATTTTTTGGTGAAACAAGAAACTTATAACATTTATGGGGAATAGGCCTGTCTAAGTCAGATTCCTTCTGTGCCCATTTGGAGATTAGGGCTACCATTTTGTGTGTGGGAGGAACTACCCAAGAGGTAGATGAGACAGCCCCAAAAAGTCTCATGGAATAATAACTGTCTTGGGAAGGTGCTTCAGTGAACCACCCTACTTTCTGTCTTAGTTATTCCAAAATTTCTAAATTTCTATGAACTTGACATCTTCAAGGGGGGGACTAGAGGAGCTTTCTCTTTCATCAAAGTCAATATCTTGTGTGAATGATTCCTGATGGGAATCAATGTGTCATCTTTTATACATCTACTTCTGGAATACCTCCCTGTTGGGATTTTCCAGAGAGCACACAGAAGGAGATGGGGATCCCCAGTAAAAACAGGTTCATGGCTTTTGAGTACTGGCTGTCCCAACAGGACTAGATGAGCAGGGGCGGAACCTGGGGACATCCTGCAGGAAAGGAATAGACCAGAACTTGAAAGGGAAGTCTGCTATCTGGATTGAGAGAGCACTCTTTTGAAACTCGCAAAGGCCAAGCTTGAGATGGATCCAGGAACCTTTTTCAAGGGAGCTGTGACCCCTAGGGAGGGCTCACCCAGACAAACTGCCTGGTTTGACTCCAAGGCTAAGATTGGAGCCAAGCTGCTCAATGTCAAAGCTTCAAGAGGAAGGGGCAGATCTAAAGGTCTCAGACCCAAACCAATCCCCCTGACTCAACATCAACTATTTAGCCCCAAGATTCAGGCGACTCTAGCAATATTGGAACCAAATGAATTAAAGGAATTGTTGGAGTCAAAGTGGACCATGCATTCACCACCTAGGAGGACATACTCTGGATGGAGCTCGGATCTGATGGCGCCAGATGTCACAGGTCAAATCGGTCAAGGAGTTGCAACATGTTGAGGGAAAGAAACAATACCCTTGGATCTGACAAGGGTCAGAGCTGGAAGGACTCCCAGCTGGTTTTGGGTCCTGAGAAATCTCCTCATCATCTTGTCCATGTCAGTCTCAGACAGGCTCCTGAAGGAAATGGCTGAGAGAAAGAAGAAAGGCCTGGGGATATGGTGAAAATCTCTCTCTTGCAGAATCTGAGATCTTAACCTCAGAGATATCAATTCCAGGGAAAACATGGCTCCAGGAGAGGCAGAGTATTGGATCTGATCAGGATCAACTCCAACAATAAAGTCAGGTCAGAGGATTTTGTAGGGGCCAGAGATGAAGAAGGAGAGTGTTCCAGAGACCACTTTTTTGCTACTTTCAAGTTTTCTTTTTCACTGTCTTTGTCATTCTCTGCTATAATCAGCTGACTTAGCTGACTTCTTTGAAGAAGAAAAAGCAAGGGGACCAGAAAAGTGAGAAGGGGGACCTTCTCTGACAGAGGCTGGGAGAAGCCCTTTAAAAAACAGTTTGTTACGGTATTCAACAATGGCCTTATGACCAAACACCTCACAAATGTTAGACTGGGCTTCAAGATGAGCAAGCCCTGGACAATACACACTTTTGATGTGCATCAGAGTTGGGTACCTTATGCCGCAGACCATGTCATTTTTAAATCCTGAAGGTATTTCAGACATGTTAGGTGAGAAAAAACAACAACTGTTATAAAGTACAAGGTAGAAAAATGATACACCCAAAAAGGGCACACAAGGGACAAAAAGGAGATCTGTGTTTATGTTTATATATATATATATATATATATATATATATATATATATATATATTGAAGGTTTGGCATACACGGGATGTTGAATTACAGTTGGCTGAATCCTGTGTTGCTGAACCTTCATGTTTGTGAGTCTCCGGTCCAGCAAATGCAATGTGCATTCACACATACATGGTTGAACTTAATACTAGGCATTTCGGTACAGTGTGGATCGGGAAATTTACCCTTTTCCCCACACTAGTGAGATCTTGGAGTTGGAATATATAATTTACAGGAGTGTGGGGGACACAGCCCCTCATGAGGGGGGATGCATGGGGGCGTGCCCCCCCTGCAAAAACATGAAGTTCAGTGTTGTGCAGTACTTTCATACTGCTGAAAACCAGAACTTCACTTACTGTTTTCAAAGGTGCAAGGGAAATAGTAGTTCGAATAGTGCCAAATTCAA
This sequence comes from Protopterus annectens, assembly GCF_019279795.1. Lineage (NCBI taxonomy): Eukaryota > Metazoa > Chordata > Ceratodontiformes > Protopteridae > Protopterus > Protopterus annectens. The sequence goes on along the minus strand of NC_056728.1, from coordinate 1,753,590,584 downwards.
AAAATCGACATTACATTCGACATACCGACCTACTTACTCCCTCTTCGGTGGTGTAAGTTGCTCAGATGAACATTTTTTTGTCAGTCGCGATTTTGATAGTAAACATATATATATATATATATATATATATATATATATATATATATAGCTATAAAGATATGAACTCCTGAGGTTTAAAAAGGAAGGGAAAAAGAGAGAAGCAGAAATAAAAATCAGTAAAAAACACTTGTCTCCCACAAAACTGCCTGAGCACAATAGACCACATATCTGCCGTGTTCAGTGGCAAACAAAATCCAAAGTAACTTGAATGTTGTGAGAGGATTATGGGGAAAGGGGTAGAGCCTGAATACTGGATCTGAAGCTTAGAACTGGGCAAAGTCAGATCTGATATGGATCTCAGTACCATACCTCTCAACTGTCCAGATTTTGATAGAACGTCCAGATTTTTGCTTCATATTTTTGGTCTGTTCCTCAAAAAAATTGTTTTCTGGCAAGGCACCGAGGACTGAAGTCACTAAATAATGACATACATTTGAGTTTCAGACTTCAGTTCCTTCAAAAATGCATGCTAATAGAAATCTTATTATTCTTGCAACTTAATATTTAAAATATGTCCCTATTTTTGAGCCTTTGTCCCCCAATTATATTAGGTTTCATCCAGATTTCTTTCGCTAAGAGGTTGAGAGGTATGCTGAGTACCCATCCACTGAGGAACAGCCAGAAGAGACACATCAGATCTATAGTTGCTTTGGCCAGAACATATTGGTTAGAATTAGATTTGCTTTTTCTATTTTCACTATTAGAAGAACTTTGGGTGTCATTACACTGGAAACCCTGTTTCCATGGAAGAGAAAAAGAAGTTATGCACTCACTACAACATTCCACCAGTGTTGTCCATTTTCATTCTTCCTCAGCTCTTGACTCAGCTAATTCTACTAGCTTATGAATCACTAAAAGCCCTCAAGACTCCTCCCTTTCCCATAATGTCCTAGTCCATTACATAACTCAGATCTTTTTTGCTGCCCTTTATATCTGTAGAGCAGGGAATACAAATAGTAAGATAACCAGCAAATACTGAAACTCAAAGAAAGGAACAAGGTTCCTTCAGCATATTCAATGTATCCAAAAGAATGACTAGGAGGGGGTGGTGGAAGGGTGGTTAAGGAAAAATGAAAATGGACAACAAAGGTGGAACATTATGGTGAGTACATAACTTCCTTACTTCTTTATCTGATGTCAATTTTCATTTGTTCCTCAACTCTTGGGACAAAGTCCCCAGCTACATAAACCCCAGAAGGACTCTAAGGAAAGATATTCCTGAGTACCATTGAACCAAAAGCTGCTCTGCCCCTAGAAACCAGATCTACTTTGTAACGAGCAATAAAAGTATGAGTATGAGGACTGGCTCAAATTGCAGTTTCACAAATGTTATCTAGGGAAGCTCTAGACAAAAAGGCTGAAGAAGTAGCCATAGATCTTGTAGAATATGCTCTTGGGTAACAATATGCCAAATTTATTATAAAAAAAGTTAATACAATCAGCCAACCATTTAGTTAATGTTACTTTAGAGATGATTTGCCCAATGTTGAATCCGAAAAAGATACAAACAGTTGTCCTGTTTTTCTAAAATCTTTCGTTCTGTGTAAATAAAAACACATTTATTTGAGAACTTCCAATAGATGTAACATATATTCTCCTTTATTTGAAAAATCTGGAAAGAAGACTGGTAAGTTGATAGTTTGATACATATTAGATTCTGACACCTCCTTTTTTTTCCCCAAACACCTTTAATGAATTATCACTTGTGGCACAGGCAAATTTACATTCATATAAAAGTAATCAAACTATATTAACATAAACAATATACTTCACATATATTGGTATATATCATATAACCTAAGCAACATTACATAAATTATTCAATTCCTGTCTTTTTTTTTTAAACAAGAAACATCATATTTAAACCATCACTTACTACCTAGGCAATCATACTTTTATATAAATGAAAACAAACCACACAGCCACAATCCTAGTTGCAAGCATTTTACATCATAAACCATATTGACACACCCCCAGTTGCCAACATTATACATCACTTATAACCTACCCAATCTTTTTCAGCCAGACATTATATAGCTCATTTAAGTCCTGCCGCCTTTTAAACCTCATTCCTCCCTTGTATGTATCGTTCCCAGAATTCCCATTTTTCCCTATGTAGTTTGCGCCTACCCTTTTCTAAAGATCTCAATTCCAGTTGTTTTATCTTTGTTACTATATTCACTACTACTTCTAGTATAGTTGGGTTAGATGTTGATTTCCATTTTCTAGTAATTGCTTTTTGACAGACACCATTATTAGACACAGCAAGGCCTTACCATGTCTAGACACCACTTTAGGAAGAAAGGAAGGGTTGGTTCTGAAGGATACTCTGTCTTTATGAAAAATCAAGTAAGAGGGCTTAGAAGATAAGGCCTGCAATTCAGAAACCCATCTGGCAGAGGTAACTGCTACTAAAAATATAGTTTTCCAAAATAAATATTTTAGTTCGGTCTTAGCAGAAGGTCCAAGTGGATTAGAACTTGTAATACTACATTTAAATCCCAATAGGGAGTAGGATCTTTAATAGGAGGTCTTAGTAGAAGTGTTCCTCTTAGAATGGCTCAACAAAGTTTGGAAAATGCTTGAGATTAATTATTTGTTCCAACATGAAAGTTAGAGATGGCAGCTAATTGCACTTTAATGGTAAAAGAGCTAGCTCCTTCATTGAAGACTGATGCTAGAAATTTCAGAACTTTAGAGACAGAAGCATAACAGGGATCTAATTGAATCTGTTGTGCCCAAAAACAACTTTTTCCATTTACTTTTGTAAAATTTTCTGGTGGATGTTTTGTGAGATAATAAAAGAATATGACAGACTTGGGAGGAGACTCTGAGCAATCAACGGAAGTGGAGAAACCATGCGGTTAATTTTAGGCCCAGAATGTCTGGATGAATCCAGACTTTTGGGTGAAAGAGAAGGTCTGTAAATGGTTCCAGGATCAAAGGGGATGAAGAAGATGAGGCCAAAGAAATGGAAACCAAATCTGATAAGGTCATTAAGGGGCAATGAGGATTATTGTGCTCTCCAGTCAAGATGCTTCCTGAAGAAATTTGTGGATGAGAGATATTGGGGGACAGGTGTAAAGGAAACCGGCAGGTGAATTGTGAAGTAGAGCATCTTTCAGTGACTCTCCCAGTGAGGGTATGAGGGCAAAGAGCCTGCTGCACTTGTTATTGAGAGGGGAAGCAAACAGGTCACAGCACGGTTGACCCCACTGATGGAAAATCCTCTCCACCACCTTCATATTGAGAGACTACTCATAAGGGATTAGAATAGATTTGTTTAACTTGTCTGCAATCACAATGGACTTCCCCAAAATGTGCATTGCTACTAGAAATTGATGGGATGAGATCGCCCATTGCCATATTCTTAGAGCTTCTGAACACAGTGGGTAAGATCTAGTTCTCCCTTATTTCTTGATATACCAGACTACTAACATGTTGTCCATCTGAATCACAATAGCCCAGATGGGAAGAAATTTTGAAAGACCTGCAATGCTAGGAGAACAGCAATCACTTCCAGGACATTGATATGCATGTTGGCCTGTTCGGGGATCATGTGTCTTGGACTGTCCTTCCTAAGAAGTGGCCCTCCCACCTGATCTGGGATGTGTCCATGGTCACTATGGTCACTATGGGCTTGCACTGGGGAAGAACAAAGGGATGACCTTCTTGCACTTGACTTGATTGTATTCACCATAGGAGATATCTTTTGCAAGCTTCAGTTATCTTTATTTGACTGGACAGACGGTGGTAAAGAATGGACTGTATAATAGCTAAGGTCCATTGTAGTATTCTCATATGGTATCTTGATAGCGGTACTAGGATGATTGACTCTGACATGAACCCTAAAGCATGAAGGATCAATCAAGCTGAGAGAGAAGCATTCCGGATAATTTTCCTGAACTGGAACTGAATAGTATGAACTCTTTGCAAAGGAAGACATGCTGTTTGCATGAACATGTTGAAAAAAGCACAGATGAATACTAATGTCTGAGTTGGTTCCAGATGAGCCATGTTGTAATTGATTGAAATACCCAGATGGGAGCAAATTTGGAGTATGTAATTCCTGGCCTATATCAGTTGATGTCTGGTCAGAGCGGTGATGAGCTAGTCATCTATATATGGAAACACTCAGAATCCTTGTGGCCTCAAGAGAGCTGTCACTACTGCCATACACTTGGTGAACACTCTGGGGGCTGTGGCAAGACCAAAGGGCAGAGCTCTGAACTGGTAATGATTGACCCCCAGCTGGAAGTGCAGATATCTCCTGGAGAGTCTGTTTATTTTAATATGATAGTACGCATCCTGAAGATCTACTGAGTACATCCAGTTGTCCTTCCACAGAAAAGGCATAATGGACTGAACTGTGATCATCCAGAACTTTGTGTACTGAACAGACTGATTCAGATTGCTGAGCTCCAAAACTGGTCTCCAGTTCCCTGTTTTCTTTGGCACTAAAAAGAATATTGTTCCGGACTCTCTCTGGTCTGGGGGGACCTCTTGGATGGCTCTTTTTTCTAGCAGCTTATTTACTTCCAGTGTTGCTGCCTCTCTCTGACTGGATGGAACAACAAGGATTTTCTTTGAAACCAGAGGAGGTGGATGGGAAAAGGGTATGATATAACCCCTGGATATTATCCTCTGTACCCATGAATCTTTTGTAATTTTTAACCATGCTCTCTGATGCAGGGATAAATGACTCCCGACCACCTCCACACAGTCGGGCCTCATTTCAGGAAAGCTGGTAGGATCTGTCATTGAAAGAATCTCTTGATCTTTGGTTTTGCATAGCCCCTTTGCTGCAAAGACATCGTCTTCCATTAGAGTTCCCCCTCTGTCTCAGGGAACTAGCTCCACATGGATCTTGGATGGGACCCTGGGAATTTCCTGAACCACATCTTTCAGCTTCCTCATTGATTCCTAGAAAAGGTTTGTTGAGGGGGTCAAAAAACATACACCGACAGCAGACAGGGTTTTTTCTTTCTGCTCACACTTGGAGAGTGTGTCTTTCACTTTAGGGCCACATAGGGAATTTTCATCAAAGACACCATTGATAAAGGAAGCTCTGAAGGGTTCTGCAAAGTCACACAAGCACATCCAGGCATGCCTCCTGATGGAAATATCACAACCCGCAGCCCATGAGGTACCTTCTGCTGCATGAGAAATAAGCCTCTTGGACAAATTGGAAGTGGACTGAAGGGATGGTATCCTCCTAGAGAAGCATTTTGTAAGTCCTTTAATCAAATCCCTATGGAGTCTTGTGAAGAATTCTATATACTACCTTCTGTTAGTTTCTTGCAGTTACTTGCATTTACATGCATGCATACCACAGTTTAGTTAACTATTTATTGTAATCAACTAGTCTTATTACTGTATTATACTGAGTACAATAAATACATGAAGATAACTGTTTCAATTAATACGCTTTACTTTCACATTTTTCTTTTCAGATCTACAAGCATGTAACACAGATGCTGTCAGCTCTCTATGGCAAATACCCAAAACATGTTTATGCACAGTCACTTTTATACCAGAAGGTCTGGTATTTTTCTCAAAGTCTAATGTAAAACCGTTCTTTTTTTGTATAACAGTTTTTCTTTGTTCTTCTAATTTATGATTTGTCCTTGATTTAAGCTCAGTGGTCCAAGGAAACTCAGTTATCTGAAACGTGGTGTTTCAGCACTATCTGATGTTCCAACTTTATCTTGCTTGATGTTACATCACTTTACTTCATTGATGTCCTTCTAGCTGCCATCTGCGTAGTTATTTTTACAGAATTTGTTTCTCAATAACATACTCCTTTACACAGATGTCAGAATCTAACTAAACTATGCCAGCACACATACTACTTCTTATTTTTCAGTATTTTATATTATTTCTAAATTAACCCTTTATATTTCATATTATTCTTGCAGCTTTTATTCAAGCTAATAATCATGCTAGCAGTAGTTTGAAAAGACAGTGTATACTAAATAGAACAGAGTATTCTTTCAGTTCCCTGTTTTTTTTAATTTGTTTGAGGAATGGACTAAACTTTAGTTAAAGAAAAGACTGAATTTGTTTCGTTAGCATCATTATTTACAGCATTTATAACTTTGCTCATATTTACAATCATAACTTGTTGAGTTATTGCAACTTTCCATAACCTGCAGCATATTAAACAATTTCAGGCTGTTATTATTATTATGACTCCTAAGTCTACCAATACCAGATGTATTAACCAATTTAACGATTTGGTTTCAGATGATGACCACCCTCTAAATGTGTCCCACCCATTATGGGCAGTGTCAGCTTCTGTTTTTGTCTTTTACTATTAACACTGGGTTATTTGAAACCACACATACAAACTGTGGTGCCACTTTAACAAACAATTTGAAATTTGAAGGCAATATTGTCTATTTATACTAAATTGTAATCTGTCGATTAAAGATACTTGTAATGACTTACTAAATAGTAAGATTTCCTTATGCTTGTAAATGTACAATCTGTGAGATATTTTGTCTTACTAGTTTTTATACCAAGCTCTTTTAAATCTGCAGTTGGTATCTTTAAAACTTAGAAATGTAATATTGAAGTACAATGTTGTTTTTTTGGTATTATTGTCCTATTATATTTCAAGTGGATGGTATTTTTAACATCTGATCTCTATGAAGTACTGGCCTGTTACCCAAAATGGTAAGTATTTTAACCCATGGTCCTTTTCTTGTATTACTGTGTTGTTTATACAAATATGATTACAAAATATTGTAAGAAACAAAAGAGATATTGACTTAACTAACACACGCTTAAAACAAATATATTTACATGATTTACATTTGCTGTTGTCTGCATGTTGCTGCACTTTAGGTGAAAAGAAAATACATGCATGTCAGTCTTGTGACATCATGTGTTAACTGCGTTTAACTATTCTTATTTGATTTTTATGCCATAGAACTATTTTGTTATATGAAATGGTTTTAAAATTACCATTTAAGTGCTGTGATTTAACTGAATGAAAGTCTGTGCTGTGTACGCTTAACTATTTTCGAAATGTAGAATAGTACGCTGTAAATTATTTTTTATCAGCGCAGTTAACTGCTGTTGCTTTAACTCTTTACTAACCAGATTATATTTGTCAGTATTCTGTTCTGCTGACTTTAAAGCTCTTAAGCACGTCTGAAAAAGTGTTTGCATATGTTGTCTGAACTTTTTGAACTCACTCTGACTGTGTCTTAGAAGTTTATTAAATCTTTTTGTCAGTTCACCATGAACCTTGTCTCTGTTTTTATCTGTTTTGAAATGTGCAGTGGTTTTATGCCACTTTTGTCTAGCAAGATGTACAGAAGTTTCTGATATTGTACTGATACTGTAACTCTGAAATTAACATTTTACATGTGGTGACAGGACATAATGCATTTGGTTGTTTACCATTACTTTTATGACATTGGACACAGAAAGTAGTTTTTATATAACTTGCACAATAAATGTTTAGTGTCACAATAATGATATTGCTGTTTAAGATACCAGTCAAACGTAATGCATTTATAAAAAGCATTGACATCAACATTAACTAATAAAGTACTGCATGTGCTACAGTTCTGTTTATACCAGTCTTTAAATCCTGACCACACATATGCTGGACTGTCATTACTGTCTACCTGGAAGGTAGTCTTACATTTAATACTTTCTTGTTTCATGGCATCCATGCTGTAGAATGAGAAACAAAAGGAGAATTACCAGTTTCTGTTCTGAAGGATCCCAGGATGCAAAAAACTCCCTTACCAGCCTCAGTAAGAAACTGAGATCCCTCATAAAATCCTCCAAAGCTAGTTACGAAAATAAAATTGCCAAGGATTCCAAAGACAACCACAAGGAATTCTATAACTATGTCAAGAATCTAAATGGCAATGCTCAGATCTGCTCTGAGCTAAAACAGAATGGCATTAAATATACTGATCCCAAGGATATTGCCAATATCCTGGCAGATTGATTCAGTGCCAACTTCACCCCCCGCTCACCCCTAAATGGCCCATCTCAATACCGGAAGATTGCCAAATTCCGGTAATAACGGCCACACAGGTAAAGAACGCACTCTCCAAAGCTAAGAATACAGCATCCATGGGACCAAATGACATCCCAGGCTGTGTACTACATGAACTACAACATGAACTGGCACCTCACCTCAAGTGTCATGTTTAATCATAGCCTCACCTCAGGCTTCGTGCCCACTGAGTGGCACAGAGCTACAGTTATCTCACTCCTCAAGGGGGGATCCACCTTGGATCCCAGAAACTACTGCCCCATCAGTCTGACGAGCCTTATCTGCAAGGCCATGGAGCATATTATCATTGAACTTATAAACAAAGACATTGGCAACCTTCAAACACTGGACCCCACCCAGTTTGGGTTTGTGAAGGGCCGATCTTGTCTCCTGAACCTGATTGACTTCTTTGAATCAGTCTCCAGAGCCATGGACAAGGGTAAGGTGGTTCACACAGCCTCTCTAGACCTTGCCAAGGCCTTTAACACCATCCCCCACTCTGGAATCATAGATAAACTTACAAAGCTGGGCATTAATACCAACGTCACCCAATGGATTGCTAACTGGCTTACTGATAAAACCCACACTGTAAAAGTAGCCGACTCCAAATCCATCTCCAGACAAGTGACAAGTGGAGTACCTCAGGGTTCAGTCCTGGGACAGCTCTTGTTTGGCATCTACTTCTCTGAAGTACAGGCCAACACTAAGGGACTCTGGCTAACAAAGTTTGCAGATGACTGCAAACTGGGAGCCATTATTGAATCCCCAAAGGATGTGGATAGTCTACAAAAGAGCCTTACAGAAACAGATGCTTGGTGCCAGAGCCATGGGCTCAAGCTCAATGCCAAGAAATGTATAATTATCCCCTTTGGGAAAAAACATGTACCCATGAATTACCATATAGGTGGCAGTACACTAAACACTGAAAGTGTGATAAGAGACTTAGGGACACAGGTGGACAGTGGTCTCACCTTCAATAACCACATCGCCACAACAGTCAGGAAATCCTTCTATGTGGCACACCTCATCACGAAGGGCTTTTCATCCAGAAAAAAGGAGGTCATTGCCCCACTGTACTCATCCATCATTAGACCCATTATAGAATACAACACCCCGTTTGGTATGTACCTCTCAAGACATCTGCAACAACTGGAAAGGCCAAAGAAATACTTCACTAAAAGAATCACAGGCCTAAAGTAGATGCCCTACGCTGACCGCCTTAAATAACTCCAGCTATACTCTGTCGCATATCGTCTACTCAGAGGTGATCTCTGCTTAACATACAAGGCTACGTCATACCCAGAGCTGTTGGACATGCTACACTTAAAGAAATCCAAATCCCTCAGAGCCACACGCTCCAGGGATCTAAACCTTGTCATCACAATAAACAAAACATAATAAACAAAACATGCTGGAGGGATAGGTTTCTGACTCAGAAACTCCCCAGACTCTGGAATAGATTGCCCATACATGTCAAGCAAAGTGCCTCTTTGGCCCTCTTCAAAAGGAACCTTGACAATTGGATGGGAGAAAGGAAATTCACCCCGGGGATCACGTCAGTCGCCTTGCTAGACAGGGGTCCAGGGAAGTAAATAGTGTGGGAAGAAATAGCCAGGGAATTGTTATAGCTAGGCTTGTATAGGCCCCTAGGTCTGATAGCCTAGTACCAACCTATGAACCTATGAATAAGGTGGCCAAATCTTCCATCGAGAAAGTGTGGAAAGTCCCTCGTTGATTCTCTGAAAAGGAGGTCAACCACAGTTGGCAGATTCAACTGTGGAAATCTGCAGGACCTGTGGAATTTGCAGAGAGGCACACTTTTGCTACTGGATACTGTACAGAAGAAGGAAGCAAACATTTGCACTGGAACAGAACGTACTAACTGAATAAAATAAAAAAAGAAGCTGTAGTTGTCACAATAAGAAACCATTTGGTCAGTCAGCTGTGGCTCCTCATTGAAGAATTCTCTATACTGCCTTCTGTTGATTTCTTGCTATTACTTGCATTTACACACATACATACCACAGTTTAGTTAACTATTTATTGTAATCAACTAGTCTTATTACTGTATTGCACTGAGTACAATACATACACGAAGATAACTGTTTCAATTAATACGTTTTACTTTCACATTTTTCTTTTCAGATCTACAACAACACAGATGTTGTCAGCTCTCTATGGCAAATACCCAAAGCTTGTTTATGCACAGTCACTTTTATACCAGAAGGTGTGGTATTTTTCTCAAAGTCTGATTGTCGAAAGATTTTACTCTTCTAACATATTCTGGAAGAATCACACCAAGTTCTTGTAAGCAAGTAAAACAGCTTTATTTTACATGCATGGAGATCTGCTACATGATAGTAATATGCCAGCAGTCTGGTTACTTGTACTTTGAGTTCTCCTTATATAGACCCTTCTGCACGTACATACACGTAGCACACAGAACATTCATTAAAATTGATAGTTTGATTACTTGTTTTTACCAGCCAGTACCACAGTTATTCTTGCACCATTAACTTTATCAGCAGTTTAAGATTAACTCCTGCATTCCTCAGTGATCAACATTTTCCAGAACATTTCAGTTTGCACGCAGTGAACATTTTTCTGCTTAACCCTTTAAATACAGAATACAAAATATGTTGACTTCAGTATTTTTCCACATTTCCCCCCTTACAACATTTTGTATACTGTTTATTTTACACAATCCCAGATACGTTGTATACCTTCTCATAATCAGAGAAATATGCTTTTGTAGCATTGGCAGAGATAACCTTCGATATTATCATTTTGATACATGGTATGCAACAGCAGCCAAGCAGCAAAAATATGATTGCACCAACACATACAGCAATTAAAATGTTCATCAACACAGAACCCCAGTTTCCAAACAGGCTGTTGGACTTTTCAGTCAAGGGGTTTGGACCAGGTATAGTCAGTTCAAAAACTTGTTGAATTATTTTTCCTTCGCCGCTAGGGTGAAATCGAGCCATACGGTTCTGCAACACTACGGTTCTCATCGCGTTAATGCCCATCACCAATTCTAGCACTGAAAATGTCACATTACTCAGAGTCTCTAACAGTTTTGACAGTTTTCTCAGTTCTCAGATGGATTTTACTGTCCCATACGCTGGTAAAATACCAGCCCAAGCAATTACATCATCGCCTAGGTCCATATGTGAGAGTCCTTTGCTGCTGACGTGTGCCAAGTCATGGTGATAAATCCATGACGCATCAATGTTACCTACGGATTAATAGGTTTATTAAGAGAACGTGCATTTCGTATTTTATCTTGAGGTAATACATTTGCGTATCTGATACCTGGTATCAGATATCCCAAAAAACAACTTCCTGACCAGCCATATGGTAACCATTTATATGCTTTCCTACCACAAATAAAATAACAATCATTTGTTTTGATGGTAATATTGGTTGCAAATTCATAACTCCCATTTGGCTTTAGCCCTTAAATAACAGGCCATATACATACAGCATTTTTTCAACCAAACTAGTATCATTTACATTGATGTCTTTTTTTATAGCTCCAAACTTGGTCTCACACTGCCCTTCTAGGGTACAATTATGAACTATTGTCATATTACATAGGCTCAGCCCCACCTTAACTTTCCCAATCTTTTGAAAACACACTGTTCCGTTTTGGCACCCCAGAAAAGGCAGCGCCACCTTGTCTCTCAGTGGTACTTCTGTGGTTTCAAACAACAAATTATTCCAAGTATCATTTGTTCCCAGAGGGGCTGTCCCTAACATTAAGCCACTATATACAGTAGGTATTGCAGTACATACCCAACAATTTGAGACATTCATTGAGGATGCATATGCATATTTAATCGCTTGATATGTATTAAAGTTTGGATGCCAGCTGGTGTGTTTGTCTCTTTTTGAATGGCTAGCTTCATTAAAAGACAGAAATGTCCAAAACAGAAATATTACAATCACAATAGTTATAAACAATAAAACATTGCAATAGAACCATTTGTTCTTATTCTCATTAATGTCCTTCATGGTTACTGCTGCGACTTCCGTCTCTTGAACCTGAAAAATAATCATTCGTTAAACAGCTGTTAGAATTGGTCAGCATTTTCCTCATGTACTCAGCTAACTCCTCACCCCTCACGTTCCGCAGGCAACAAGTTTTGCCACTGCGGACGTAATAAGGTCTCCCATACAACAACTCAAATGGGGTGACTCCTTTTGAGTTGGGAGTTGTCCGCATGGAAAGGAGGGCTAGAGGTAGACAGGTAATCCAAGACTGATGTGTCTCGGCCATGAGTTTTCTCAACTTGCCTTTTAGAATGCCGTTATGGCGTTCCACCAACCCTGCTGACTGTGGGTGGTAGGCACAATGGTGTTTCAATTCAATTTGGAAAACTGTAGACAGTTTCTGTATGATCTGATTGACAAAATGCGTGCCGTTGTCAGAGTAGATGCGTGTAGGAAGTCCAAAGTGCGGACGATGTGATTGACCAAAATTTTAGCCACTGATTGAGCATCCGGATGTGTCACCGGAAAAGCCTCAACCCACTTAGTAAATGCATCTACTATTACTAACACAAACTTCTTTAGTTGTGCCGGGTCAATTCGATGAAGTCCATACATATTGTATGAAAAGGATAGGGGGGTGTTGGAAATGATGCCGGAGCAACTCTGACCCCTCCCCCGTGGTATTTAGCACATACTATGCAGGATAGACAAAAACGTTTTGCATATGCAATGAAACCCTTGGTCCAAAAGGTAAGGTGGATAATTCTAACCATAGCTGCAGGGCCCAGATGGGAAGGGCCATGCACAACTAGTGCTGCATATCTAAAAAGATTAGTAGGCAAAACATATTTATTATTCTGTCCCACATAGATTCCTTTGTTCTGCCTAACACCATACCTAGTCCAGCATTGTTTTTCCTGTACTGTGCTAAGTTCCTGCATGACTTGTAAGGTTTGCAAATCAAATTTATCTGTTGGTTGTAATTCTGTAGGTGTGGTTTCAAGTGAAAAGGTACTGGACATAGCTGCCTCTTTGGCTGCTTTGTCTGCTAGGGCATTACCAAGTGATACCGGGTCCTTAGCACGGGTATGAGCAGCGCATTTACAGATGGCCAAACCCCGTGGCCGTTGGACGGCTTGTAGTAATTCAAGGATTAGGTCTTTGTGCATAATGTCTTTCCCCGAGGTTGTAACCATCCCCCTATTTTTCCATTGCTGAGCAAACACATGCACCGTAGAGAAGGCATATTGACTATCCGTATAGATAGTGACATTCCTGTCCTCTGAAAGGAGACATGCCCTTGTCACAGCAATCAGTTCCGCTGCTTGAGCGGATAAGTTCCCGGGAGTGGTCTTGCCTCTATTATCTGAGTTGCAGTAGTAACTGCATACCCTACCTGCGTGGTGCCTGTTTCTGTTTTGCGTGCTGACCCATCTACAAACAGTGTCCAGTCCGCATGTAGTAAGGGTTGATCTTTAAGATCCGGTCTTGGTAGAACTTTAGAATGTATGAGATCTAAGCATACATGCGGAATATCGTCTTCAGCAACAGGTAGCAATGTCGCTGGATTTAAGGTAGTGCATCTCTCAATTGTCATGTGTGGCTGCGATAACAGCGTAGTCATACAAGATAAATGTCTGCTAGGTGACAGAAATGTTAACTTATCCTGCAGAAGGATGACTGCTACAGAGTGCGGGACTTTTAACGTAAGATCATGGAACAATACCAACGTGGCAGACGCTTGTACCGCCAAAGCGGCTGCAATTACTGCTTGCACACAGTGTGGTAATGCTCGTGCTACTGAGTCTAATTTGCTAGAGGAAAATGCCAATGGTCTTAACTTATCTCCATACATTTGCATTAAAACAGATGTCATAAATCCCTGCTTGCAATCTACAGTCTGTATAAAGGTCTTACTGTAATCTGGAAACCCCAATGTTGCTGACCCAGCTATCAGTTGCTTGATCCTAGTAAATGCCTGTACTGCCTTGTCTGTCCAGTGCAGCAAATCTTTTGCCGCCATCGGTATTGCAAAAATTAAGTCTGATAGCGGGTGCACTTCTTCGGCGTAGTTGGGAATCCAACTACAACAGAAGTTCGTAATGCCTAAAAAGGACATCATTTCTTTTTTTTGTAGTTGGCATGGGGGCTTGTAAAATAGCATTCTTTCTGCTGTCATCTAATTACCTGCCCTTCCCAGAGATAGTATAACCCAGGTAACATACTTCTAATTTACAAAATTGTAACTTAGACTTATTTACCTTATGTCCTTCGTGTGCCAGAAAGTGTAGTAGTTGAATAGTCTCGGACTTACAGAGTTCTTCCGTAGTCGCGCCAGGAGGATATCATCCACGACAGCAGTAGGTGGCATCCTTGGGCGGGTTGGAACTGAGCCAAATTGGTGGACATCTCTTGTGAGAAGATGGTCGGACTTTCGCAGTGTCCCTGCGGTAACCTGGTATAGGTATAACGCTTGCCCATAAACGTAAATGCAAACCAAAATCTACTATCTTTCTGCAAGGGAATAGAGAAAAAGGCATTACTGATATCAATTACAGAAAAGTAGTTATCCGTAGGAAGGATATCGTTCAGCAGAATAGACGGATCTGGGACCATGGGGCCCGAGGTACCACTGTGGCATTTATTGCCTGTAAGTCTTGTACCATCCTCCATGTCCCATCCGTTTTTTTTTTTTTTTTTTTTACTGGAAATAAGGGCGTATTACACGGTGAGTCTGTGCACAGAATTAATACTCCAGCTTTCAAAAGTGCTGAGATTACCGGTAAAATGCCCTCCTCTGCCTTTCTGCTCAAGGGATACTGCTGTTTATGAGGTCTAAATTCTGACTTGGGTGTAATCTTTACCTGTCCTGCCATTCTAATCAGTCCAATATCGTGCTGACCCTGACCATAATAAGTTTGGCACTGGTTGGGATTCCAATTGCATAGTTGATGCTAGTGCTGTTAGATTTACCATTTGATATTCCTCATTTTTTTGCCATTTCCTGTTCCCACCAATTGCCTTCACTTGTACCTACTTCCCCATTCTTACTTTGTTCTTCTTCCTCATACCCTCCATCTACGTCTTCTTCATGGTCCATGAACCTTGAACTAACATTAAAGTTCCATCTTCACTAACTGTAAAAGTCTGGGCTTTTTTATCCTTTTTTTTCTTCAGATATTTCTCAGCATGTCTAGCCTAATCCATAAGGGGCTGTAGACGCGCTGTCCTGTGTGTGATCATATGCTTTTGTATAAAGTTACCAATGGCTGTCTTGCAGCCCTTTAGGAATGCATTTTTCAGTTGCTGTTCATAGGGCGAGTCATTTTCCTGATTTTCTACCTTAATCAACCCACTATGAGCATCAAAACATTGTGTGAGACGATGTAGATAACTGTCTACGGTTTCGTCATCTGATTGAATGCATTGATTAATGCAAGTCCAATCTGCCTTGGGCTTCCAATGTTCTTCTATTTTATCTAAGAGAGTCTTTATTCTAGTTCTGCACACTTGGAAGTTTTATTATCTTCCTTTTTAACAAAGTACACATCTCTTTCACTTGAATTACCACACCCTCTCTTTTTTTTTTTTTTTGTCTTATTTCCTGCCTGTTTGTGCAGTAATCTTACTAGATTTTGACATTCTGACTTATTTAAACATCCACTAAACCCATGATCTTTTTTCTATTTATCTAAATATTTTACGTTCTTTGGGTGTAAATCAAACATAAACTTTTTATCTTTAGTTATGTCATCACCTTTGACGCAACTGGTTCCTGTTCCCATTTCTCTTACGAGAAACTATTCCTGTTCCTGAGATCTCTTGTATATGGAATCTATTCACATATACTCCTTATACTTTGAGAAAATTAAATTTCTCCCTTGACTAGTCCCTTAAAATTTAGACAAAAATTCCAATCAGAAACAACAAAAAAAATAGCTTTTCTTTTTGCTTACCTTTGTGATTCCTCCGCCCTGTTTCGCTGCCACCTCACGGATTGAATCTGGAAAGAGTGACTGGCCTCTAATTTCAACCTGTTTCAGTTGGAGGTCTTTCATTCGAGGAGAGCCTGATCTCTCTCCACCTGCGCAGGTTTTCAGCCTCTCTTTGTTCGATTCGCCAGTGCAGGGCCCCTAACGTTAAGCCAGTTATGTCGAAAGATTTTACTCTTCTAACATATTCTGGAAGAATCACACCAAGTTCTTGTAAGCAAGTAAAACAGCTTTATTTTACATGCATGGAGATCTGCTACATGATAGTAATATGCCAGCAGTCTGGTTACTTGTACTTTGAGTTCTCCTTATATAGACCCTCCTGCACGTACATACACGTAGCACACAGAACATTCATTAAAATTGATAGTTTGATTACTTGTTTTTACCAGCCAGTACCACAGTTATTCTTGCACCATTAACTTTATCAGCAGTTTAAGATTAACTCCTGCATTCCTCAGTGATCAACATTTTCCAGAACATTTCAGTTTGCACGCAGTGAACATTTTTCTGCTTAACCCTTTAAATACAGAATACAAAATATGTTGACTTCAGTATTTTTCCACACTGATATAAAAGAGTTCTTTTTTTGTATAACAGTTTTTCTTTGTTCTTCTAATTTATGATTTGTTCTTATTTAAGCTCGGTGGTCCAAGGAACCTCAGTTATCTGAAACGTGGTGTTTCAGCACTATCTGATGTTCCAACTTTATCTTGTTTTATGTTACATCTCTTTACTTCATTGATGTCCTTCCAGCTGCCATCTGCGTAGTTATTTTTACAGACTTTGTTTCTCAATAACATACTCCTTTACACTGATTAAAATTAAATAAATTGAGCACTGGCTGTATCAGGCACACAAAACCACATAAATTTATTAAGATGAGCGCTTTTGTCTGGTGCACATCACCAGTCTTCTTCAGACAAATGGATATATCACCATTACCTTTTTGTATTAGCAGCTGATACAAACAGATCAATAAAAAAGCACATCCAATTCATCACTAAAGAGACACTTGATCATTGCTACAAATTAAAATAAAAAAACGAATAGAATAAATACTGACCTTTTTACAAGTTTGTCAGATTTGTTCACAGTCAATAAATATACTTTCATAAAAACTACATAAAATGTACATGGTAAAAAGTGCATAATAAGAAGAAACTATGTTGGCTGACATTTCATCTATCATAAATCTTTAACTTTAATGTACTGGTGATAGATGCCAGTTCATTTAAACCAGGGGGACAACTGGCATTAGTAAAAATCTGCCACCATGTTTCCCTGGTCTCTAAATAAACTGCCCAAGGTCCTCCCCTATTGTGATGTTTGACCTGCTCTAAAACTACAAATTTGTAGGTGTGTTGAGGTTAAATTTTAATATGCCTATATAGTGCATTCTTTTTGTTGGCCTGTCTAATTTCATAAGTGTGCTCATATATACTCTGTGCCAGCTTATGTTAGGTTTTACCTATCCTTTACACGGATGCCAAAATCTAACTAAACCATGCCAGCACACTTACTACTTCTTATTTTTCAGCATTTTATACTATTTCTAAATTAACCCTTTATATTTCATATTATTCTTGCAGCTTTTATTCAAGCTAATAATCATGCTAGCAGTAGTTTGAAAAGACAGTGTGTACTAAATAGAATAGAGTATTCTTTCATCTTGTGAAATGTGCCAGGTAGTTCAGCAATCAAAGGGCAAGGGTGCTGAAGCATAAATATGCTTCCTAAATCTGTCCAACTCCCTAGACTTCCTAAGAAGGTGGACAGAAGAACTCTGTTCTGCAAGTTCCTTCTTGGTGGCTGCCGCTATGACCATGACAACAACTTTTACTCCTTTGTTCCAATGGATTTTGCCCTTAGGTGGTGCCAGGAACTTGTCTGGTCTCTTGGGTATTAGTTCAATAGTATCAGGCTCCTTCCATACCTGCTGAGAGACCAAATCAATAAACTCATTAGTGGTTGGAGTCAACCAGTAGGTAGATGGGCCAGCACCAAAAACCTCCAGGAGTACAGACTCCTGTTGGGAACGATTGATGGGAGACCAACTACTCCTTTGCTTTAGGAGTTCCAGAATGTCTCCAAATGGGATGTTGTCAGGTGGTGATCTTGGGGACCCTTCCCCTTTATCAAAGTCAGTATCTTCAATGACTTTGCACTTTCTGTTCCTGGGAACTTCTTCGGTGGGATGTTCCAGAGAAATGTCGGAAGAAATCAGTATACCCCAATGGGTATCCTGGTGGCTAACTTGGGATAGCTGTCCCTGTGGTAGGGATGAATGAGGCTCAAGATGCAGAGATAAATGGGTTACTCTGGTTGGAGATGAGGAAGGTGGAGAAGTTCGAGCTCTAGGGACAGAGAAAGCTCTCACCATGACCTCAAATGCCAAATGCCCTGAAAAGCAGTAAACCAATGGCTCCAAAAGAACATGCTTATGGGCCATAAGCTCCCTTCTCCCTGAAGGCAGAGCACGTGAAGAGAAAGTTGGAGCTGAGTTGTCTAATGCAAAGGCTCTGAGGGGTAGACATGGCTCTGATAACTTTGGACTCGACTCCAACACCTTAGATCCAGTGCCGATGCTACAGCTCAGAGAGTCATCCTTGGAGCCAGTCCACTCAGAGATGTCACCAGAGTCGAAGATACCTGTATCTTCATATTCAATGTGAATGACTTTGGAACATTCAGATCCAGCAAAACCAATACCATAGGTCAGATCAGAGAAGGCGCTAGCAGGGGGGGGGGGGGGTTGTGTTTACTATGGTCTCTGGCCACAATGGGGTCAGGGCCAGGAGAACTCCCATTTGTAAAACCACAAAGAAAAGAGCAAACAGCAATCTCCAAAATGACACACAAACTGCAGACAGAATCCAATTTATTTTCTGACTTTAGCGCCTCGACTTAAACAGTCTTCAAGAAGTATGTGTGTCATTTTGGAGAACCCCCATTTGTATCTGCATCAACAGGAACTTCCTCATCATCCTATCCACATCAGCTTCAGATGAACTTTTCGAAGAATGAGTTGAAGATGTTGTGGATGAGGGCCTTGAATGGTGATGTCTCAGAGAACACTCCAAGAAGGGGGATAGCACGCTAGATGTGATGAGATTCGGACCAAAGAGTGGTCATCAGATCTGAGGTGAATTTTCTTTTTGAATCTTCAGATCCGAAGATGTAGTCATTTTTGTTGGAGTTTCCAAACTCATAGCCAATGAGGCAGTAGGCTCCAGACAGCACTTTCTAGAATCTCTTTTCCGACTTCTAAAGGGGGATGAGCCCCAGAAGATGCTGGTGAATCAGAAGATTTAGAGGACAGCAAGCCCCTGACTATTAATTTTTTTTTTTGCTGTCTAATGGCCCTGGGGTTGAAACCCTTACAAATGTTACAGTTCCCATTTAAAAGTGACAGGCCTAAACAAATATATTCATTCTGAATGCGCATCTGACAGTGGAATTTTGTGGCCACAGGCTATACATTTTTTGAAATCTGCTTGTTTCTCTGACATTATAGCCTAAGGAAAAGAAATGGAAAGTACATTAGAAGTATAGCCAAAGGCCAAAATGGTAAAAGTCAAAAGACAAGGATAAAGATAAAGATTTTTTTTAACTAAGTAATTAAAAGTATACCAACTATGGTAAAAAACAGAAGTACCTAAAAGCACTAAATGAACTATCAGCAATGCTAAATTAAACAGAAGTACAAAAGTACTTGAAAGGGATAAAGGGAGGAAACGCTATTAGAATTATGAAGATGTAAGAAGCAAAATTATAAGATATCAAATATAAAACAGGGAAAGTTATTAACTCACTGAAACCCAAAAAAATTAAAGGACTCGAGAGGTACAATAGGGACCAGGCCTGAACTCTAAGGCGACAAATTAGATTTGAAGTATGTTAGGGACTAGGGTATTATGGGAAAGGGAGAAGCTTGAGAGCTTTCAGTGATTCACGAACTAGTAGAAGCGGGCAAGTCAGATCCAAAGATCGGATCCGAACCCAAGAGCTGAGGAATGAATGACAATTGACAACATCAGATCTGACATTTATTAACTATGTTAAGGGATAAGATAACATACAGTAGAGCACTGAAAGCTGATTATTCCAGTGTGATGGAAAGAAGACTACCTCTGGGCAGCTTCATTTCTTCACTAAGTCTAAGAAGGCATCTCCTTCCAGAGTTCATTTGTGACATCCTGCCACTTTTTTGCTTAGAGTTTTCACTGTGTTTTTTTCCTTACTTGGACATGCACGCTCTCAACTTGAAGTTGTTTGGCTTAACAGGTAGGGCTGTTGCTGCTGGCAGTGTGTAACATTTAGTCTGGCAGTGAGCACAGAGGACTAAAGCTCTGATATGTTAATGAGCTGGTTGTTATTCCAAGGGTACAAAATTTAAATCTTTACATCTTCATTTGCCTACCCTGTGGCCTACAGCAAGTCATTTTACCAGACAGTGCTGTGAAGCAAATAGGAATTTCCACTGGGCTCCTTAATGGTCTCCTAGAATCCATGCCAAGTAGATACCTATGAATGCCATATTGTCTATTACGATCTTTGATGTCTCAGATTAAAGGCTGCCTGGAAGGATGCCAATGCTGGAGGATGGAGAATAGCTAACATATCTTTTACATTTATGAGCTTTTCCCCGTGGGATGGAGACCAGCAGAAACCTGTCCTGAGGGAGAGAGATTATACAAGGTTACAGCATCCAAAATTACTCCAATAAACTTATTTGTTTGAAAAGAATTTAGACATGACTCTGTATACTGGGTACTATCGTTTTTTCTTTTTTTTAATTTAACTTTAGCCTCTCTCTCAGTAACTGACAATCATGCTCACACTGCTCAGGTCCCCATTGTATTTTGTTACTTTGTGACCAGGTGTGGCACTGAATAAAACCCAGTTCCTTATTCTGACTACTTGACCTGGTTATTTTACCTTGACCTCCAAAAGATTTTAAAGATATGACATGACCAAGGGAATATGAAAGTTTTTAGAAGAAAATCTGGTTTATTTTTTTTCTTTTTTTTACCGGATAAATGACTCTGTGAATGTTCTGAAGCAACAAATGCAAAAAGGAACAAAAGTGAAGCAAGACTACTGCTTGTTTTATAGCCGGGCTGTCCTTTAATTACCACAGCTTAAGACTGCAGTCTCATGGAACCAAACAGTAAAAAATATGACCAACAACTGGTGAACATGTCTGGCAGCCATCCCATTCATGTAGTCCCCTGCATCATAATCCATTGGGGAGTGACATTTGTTTAGAGTATGCAAGGCCATAGTCTTCTTCATCTTCAACTACTGATGATGGGAGTATGGGTAACCTACATCTTCATTCCTGTGGCTTTCTCAGAAATGGAAGTTTTTTGGTTCTGACCCAAAATTGGATGCAGCATTCTG
This sequence comes from Protopterus annectens, assembly GCF_019279795.1. Lineage (NCBI taxonomy): Eukaryota > Metazoa > Chordata > Ceratodontiformes > Protopteridae > Protopterus > Protopterus annectens. The sequence goes on along the minus strand of NC_056728.1, from coordinate 1,753,569,065 downwards.
TAAAAAATCAGAGTGCTCCTGTTCTATCCATTTGTAATCTATGTGCACAGGTATCTGTGATATACAACTTAAGCTGGTCTTAGGAGGGCAGGTACCCTCTTCTCAAAAGAGGTTAGTTCTTGACCAGATATCTGCCTGATTGATGTCCAGTGCCTAAGCATCCTTACTAAGATAGATGGTAAGGGAGCTTAAATTTGAGCTACACAAACCCTGGCAGTCTCAGAACAAAAATACAAGATTTTCAGTAGCAGATACAGACAACTGAGGACCAATATCCTCTGAAGGGATTTTGCTTTCTCATTTTATTCAAGTGTTTCAACTCTTTTTATTTTTTTTAAACTCTTTCTAAGCCTATAAAGTAATATTCTTTTCACTAGATATTAATGAATCTAAATCATTCACTTCTCCATTGTGATTCCCTTGAAGTAATGCATCTGTAGAAGGATTACAGTAACTCCAGCTGGCATCAGTCAGGTGAGTGGATATATTTACCTGAACCCTAGCATCTGGCAGTTACTGGAACTAGTCAGAACAGCAAGTGCAAGACTGTCTGTGCCTCAGACTCAGATAATTGTAGTTTTCATTTTCTTAATTTTTTTTCAGGAAGCTGACTAACTTATCTTATACTTCAAAGATTTCAGCACAACTAATGCTTGTGGGTTTTTTTATGTTCATTAAATACTACTAACTTTTTATCTCCTTTTAACAAATATTGTTTTGTTTAAGGAAGCACAACAAATGGAAAATGTTGGATACCAGTGCAGTGCATTCTGTTTCTTTTTTAAACAAGAAACATCTTTTTTAAATTATCACTTATGACATAGGCAATCATACTTTTATATAAATGAAAACAAACCATCTCGACAATCTTAGTTGCAAGCATTTTACGTCACAAAACATATTGACATAATTTTAGTTGCAAACAATATACATCACTTATAATCTACCCAATCACTGTCAGTCAAACATTACATACGTAGCTCATTCAAATACTGCCTTCTTTTAAACCT